>NW_027203039.1:0-115287 GCF_024711535.1 Dipodomys merriami
ATATCTCAGCCTCCTGTGTGGTTAGCATTATAGTCCTGTGCCACTGACACCTGGCTAAAGTATAATTCGGATTTTCTTTCTTTCTTTCTTTCTTTCTTTCTTTCTTTCTTTCTTTCTTTCTTTCTTTCTTTCTTTCTTTCTTTCTTTCTTTCTTTCTCTTTCTTTCTTTCTTTCTATCTCTTTCTTTCTTTCTTTCTATCTCTTTCTTTCTTTCTTTCTATCTCTTTCTTTCTTTCTTTCTATCTCTTTCTTTCTTCCTTTCTTTCTTTCTTCCTTTCTTTCTTTCTTTCTTTCTTTCTTTCTTTCTCTCTCTCTTTTTCTCTTTCTTTCTTTCTTTCTTTCTTTCTTTTTTTCTTTCTTTCTTTCTTTCTTTCTCTCTCTCTCACATTTTCTGACTCTGTCTCTGTCTCTGTATCTCTCCCTACCTATCTCTCTCACATAGGAACTGGTTGAATGGGTGCTGGAGGAGGTGGCCCAGGGTCCCCATGTGGCTGGACTCAAGGTGGTCCTCCCATTCTGGAGGTGGGCTGTAGGTCAGGAGCTGTCTCCTCCGCCTATGGAAATACCTCCCTGAGGTAAGCCAAACTGTGCCCGGGTTAGACAGTGTTGGATATTCATCGTCCATCCCTCCCGTGAGTCCTTCCCCACTACCCTCTGCTAAGACAGTTAAAAGAAAGTGGATACGGAGGCTTTGCGTTGTCCTCCCACCCAGCACGATCCCGGGCCTCTGATCCTCACCACCACTTATCTCGCCAGATCCTGGTTATAAGAAAATGAATCCACTCTATGTCTACTTTGCTTTGCTAGAGTGTGTTATTTTGGGGTGGAGGGGCAATATGCAGAGGAAAGACCCTAGGCCTGACACCTCTTGGGGGACATTTGTTCTTGTGACAGAGCCAAGTCATTGCTGTCAATAAGGAGGAAGCTGCCATCAGACTGACCTGGAACAATACTCACAGGTAGGTAGGCTGTTGAAGTATAAAACCCACCCATGTCGGCTTCCCACTCACCACAAGGGGGGTGCAGTGTGGGTGGCAAAGAACTGGCCCTAGGGGATTATAAATGGATGGTGGCAGTCAGGTGCTGGTGGCTCCCACCTGTCATTCTGGTTATTCAGAGGCTGAGGTCTGATGGTTGTGACTCAGGACCAGCCCGGGCAGAAGAGTCTGTCAGATTCTTATCTCCCATAAACAACCTCCCCCCATACACAAAAAAGCCAGATGTGGTGCTGTGGCTCAAGTGGTAGAGCCTCAGCCTTGAGAAAAAGAAACTCAGGAATGACACCCAGGCCCTGAATCCAAGACCTAGGACTCACAAAAATAAAATAAAATAAATGAATAGTGGGCACGTGTTATCTTACTGCCAAAAAGGATGGATTCAGTCTTCTCTCTGGTAATTGTAGCCAAAGATAAGGGGCTTCCTTTGATGTTCCTCTAAACCGCTCCTTCTCTCCATTACCTCTCCAGGCTTCAGTTGCAGGATAAAATTCAGATCATTCCACTCGATGTGACCTTACATACTCTCCCTAACCACCTTCCTTGGGGTGGGGATCCAGGATGGACTCACCAATGGGAGGATGAGACACCGCAGAGATGGGGGTAGATATCCCTGAAACTCAAACCGTCTCTCTCTCTCTCTCTCTCTCTCTCTCTCTCTCTCTCTCTCTCTCTCTCCTCTCTCTCTCTCTCTCTCTCTCTCTCTCTCTCTCTCTCTCTCTCTCTCTCTCTCTCTCTCTCTCTCTCACACACACACACACACACACACAGACACTCACCTATGCCAATTCAATTCAAAGTAGCCTTTTCCAAAGACACTTTATCTCCTTGGATTACCTAATCTAGGAGACAAACTTGAACCCCTGAAATTGACTATTTTAACTGGGGCTTGCTAGTTGACACGAGATAAACAGAAGCTCAAAAGAAAGGCTCTGGTGCCCATCACCTCTGGCTCAGGCTCAAGCCTGACATCCTGGTGACTTGGCAGGCAGAGATCTAAGCATCAAAGATCAAAGCTAGCCATAAGATAGAAAGCCAGAGAGACTCTTCTCTCCATGGAAGCACCAAGAAGCCAGATGTGGAGCTGTGGCTCCAGGGGTAGAGCAGTAGCCTTGAGCACGAAAACTCAGAGAGAGAGAGCTCCCAGATCCTGAGTTCAAGCCCCCACAAAAATATGGCCTCATCTTGTTGCCCCATACTGCCTGGGCCTCGCGTGACCTCTCATGGAATATGGTACAGCAGCGGTCCCAGGGTAGTGTATGAGAGCCTTCAAAAAGTGGGTGGTGGAAGACAGGCCTTCTCCTTCATGCACTCTCAATCCACACCAGCCAGAAGGCAGAGCGTGACAAGGCCAGCAGCCTGCAGAATGAAGATCCCTCTCTGCCAGGACAATTGGAGTGGGCTTCATAGAAGTAGGACTAGAAAGGGGATCTTACTTAACAAGGAGGAACATACAGGAAGCACAGAGTGCAAAGATACTGTAGATATAGGACAACATAGCTGAGCATGATCATTTCCAGCCATGGATGCTGCTGAGAAACTCGGTACAGATGTGCAAGACTGCCCTGAGACAGGGACAAGGGGTCACAGAAAAACACCTATCCAAGGTTGGAATTGTGTCTTAGCAGTATTGGGCTCGCTAGCACACAGGAAACCCTTGATTCAATTCCTATGTCCCACATACACAGAGAAAAAGTCGGAAGTGGCACCTTGGCTCAGGTGGAAGAGCGTCACCTCCATCAAAAGAAGCTCCAACACAGCACTCAGGCCCCGAGATCAAGCCCCAGGACTGTCAACATAAAACAGCTATCAAAGTGACCTTGGTGATGGGTGGATGGCTATGCCCTGTAATTCTTAGTAGATCCATCCATGCTTTGTGTCTCCTTCATTGACAGAGGGGAACTGGACACTCCTTCTGCCCTGAACACCTGGACCCGGTTATCAGCAACCCTCCCAATATCTGCCAACAGGACATGAAGCAGCTGGCCCAAGAAATACTAAGGTGCCTGTTGGGTGGGGCAGGGGGATACAGGCAGGCCCCAGAGTCATAGTGGGTATGATCTGCTCCGGATGACCAGGCCATCCACAGGAGGCAGATGGGAGCTTAGAGAGGGGTAGAGATGTGGAGGGGACCCTTTAATGCATATGGACCTACCCAGATTCCAAGCCTCCCTTTGCTGTCCCTGAGGGCGGTAGAAGAGTATCTAGGTGGTAGTGTCTAGAGGAGGACTAGGAGGAAATACTAAAGAATGAGACACCATAAGCCCTGGGCTGGTGTCTCACACCTGTCATTCTGGCTATTTGGGAGGCTGAGATCCAGAGGATCCCGTTTCCCAGCTCAGGCAGGAAAGTCCCATGAGAGTCTCATCTCCAGTCTCCAACTGGAAGTGGTTCCATGGCTCAAATGGTAGAGCACTGGACTTGAGTAAAAATCATCATTGGAGACAGTACCAAGCCCTGAGTTCAAGCCCCTCAACCAAAAAAAAAAAACCAGAAAGACACCCCTTGCCTGTAAGAGATGGTGAAGGAGTGGGGGTGCTGTGGTTGGGAGAACAGGTGCTGGCCTCAATGTACAGAAATTTGTAAGATCTCCCCTGTTTTGCCTAAGTGTAAAATCACAGAAGGATGGGCGTTGCCTTACCAAGAACTCCAGAGGTTGTGGACTGTCTTAGGCAGAGAGTGGAGTGAATGTTAGCAGGGATGGGAGGGTAGTGTCAATTTTTTTTCTCTCCATCCATGGAAGTGTGGTGTTGGGTGCTGGTGTCAAAGTCTGAAGCGAAGGATTGCATGTTACTTGTAGCCTGACAAGTTGGGTTTCCCCTGGGTATAAGAAGGTAACTGAAGCCAGGTGCTGCCATTGGCTCAACTGTAATCCTAGCTACTCAGGAGACTGAGATCTGGGGATTGCGGTTCAAAGCCAGCTTAGGGTGGATTTGAATTACCAGATAACCGGAAGTGGTGCTATGGCTCCAATGGTAGAGCACGCACCTTTAGCTGAAGAGCTAAAGGACTGTGTGAAGGCCCAAAGTTCAAACCCCATGACCAACAACCAAAAATAAGGTAGCTGAATTTTCTGCATTCCATTGTGTACAGTAGGAAATGCGATGCTATGTTATGAGCCATTCCAGACGTGTGAGAGACTGAGTTTTGTCTACAGTTGGTCTGAGTATCGTAGAGCTATCTTCTCAGGGGTTGAGATGTTCAGGTGCTCAGGGACTGCTGAGTCCTTGGGCTACCCCTGTGTATGTATGTGTGTGTGTGTGTGTGTGTGTGTGTGTGTGTGTGTGTGTGTGTGTGTGTGTGTGTGTGTGTGTGTGTATATTTTCCCCTCATCTTACTCTGTCCCCTTCCTGGGCGCCTGTCTGCCTCTTCCTGATTTCAGAGGGAGCCCCTCCTCCATGGCACCCTGCCTTTAGCCCCCTATCTGGGTCTACAATGAGTCCTAAATTGGCAGATACCTGTATATTCTAGCTTTCTGTTGGGGCCCAATCTGGCTGTCCATAAATTTGGCCGCCTCCAGAGGATTCTGGATCAGCAGGGCCAGCTGGCATAGGTTCTCCCCTGCCCCTGGACGGGAGGATGTCGGTCATGCCATGTCCTTTCCTATTCCTCAGCTGGGCCTCTGGATGCATGTCCATCTTAGCAGGCTGGCAGTGGAGTGGGGGAAGGGTGGTTGCCAATGGCTCTGGCCAACTTCAGCCTGATAGCTGACTGAAAGCTGCCTAAACATGGAGGATCTGGGGCTACATGGAAGGTAAGGCCAAGTTGTCTTGGAAGTATCCATTAGTGTCTAGGAAATGTAAATGTAACTTATCACAGGAAAGTCTATCTTCCCCCACCCAGCTGGGCCTCTCAGGTCCTTCTAAACAGTTCCAGATAACCATAATACAGAGGCACAGACTAGATTCCAGAGTCAGGGTACAGGGGGTGAGAGACTGGGATGGCCAGTACCTCAATGTTCTGGGGCATTAGCCTTGACCTGGTTATGTCCCCCTTGTGTAAGTTCAATTCTTAACTCAGTGCTAGCCACACATCGGCTACTTGTGGCAGTTCTGTGGAAGTAGCAGGAATGGAAGTGAGATCTAGGATGACCAAAATCTGGATTTATGGCCTGTGGGGTTGGGGATGGCAAAGCGTTTCTATTTTAAAAAATCACAGAGGGCTGGGAAGGTGTCTCAGTGGTAGAGCACTTGCCTTGCATGCCTGAGGCCCTGGGTTCGATTCCTCAGCACCACATAAGCAAAAAAGAAAAAGCCAGAAATGACGCTGTGGCTCAAGTGGTAGAGGGCTAGCCTTGAGCTGAAGAGCTGAGGGACAGTGCCCAGACCCAGAGTTCAGGCCCCATGACCAGACACCCCCCACCAAAAAAAAAAAAAAAACAAAATCTCAGAGCTGGAACTCAGGGCCTAGGCCCTGTCCCTAAGATAACACTCTACAACTTGAATCACAGCTCACCTTTCATCTTTTTTAGTACTTTAGTGGAGAGAAGAGTCTCACGGACTTTCTTGCCTGGGCTGGCTTCAAGCTGCCATCCTAAGAGCTCAGCCTATTGAGTAGCTGGATAGCTGTATGAGACATTGGCACCTGCTAAAGATGTTACTCTGTTTGTGTGTGTGTGTGTTTGTGTGTGTGTGTGTGTGTGTGTGTGTGTGTGTTTGTGTGTGTGTGTTTGTGTGTGTGTGTGTGTTTACCGGGGCTTGAACTCAGAGCCTAGGTGCTATCCTTTAGCTTGTTTGCACAAGGTTGGTGCTGTACCATGTGAACTAGTGTAGCTCCGCTTCCCAGCTTTTTGATGATTCATTGGAGATAAGAGTGTACCCAGGCTAACTTTGAATCTTGATTGATCCTCAGGTGTCAGCCTTGAATAGCTAGGATTATAGGCATGAGCCACTGCCACCCACCTGCAAGGATGTCTTTTCATATGCTCTTCTGTTCTAACAGCTGTCTACTTGCCCTGGCCTAGACCTCTGACCTCTACATCAGCTCCTAGCAGCCCCTGACTGTGTGGAGAACCTAAAGCTCAAACCTGATCCCATTTCTTTGTCCTCAGGGGAGGGTATGTTTTGTCTGAAGCCTGGGTTGGAGGGGTAGCTGTACATGGGTGCTTGGCTGGGACAGAGAGGTACTCTGTTTTATCCAAGAAGGAAACTGTGGCCGGTTAGATACTAACAGCTCATTCTCTCATATTCCTATCTCCTCAGAGGCTGAGATATGAGGATTGCCATTCAGTGGCAGCCCAGATAGAAAAGTCTATGAGACTCTCTTCTGCAAATAACCACAGAAAGCTGGAAGAAAAGCTGTGGCTCAAGTTGTAGAGTGCTAGCCCTCAATGAAAAAAACTCAGGGAAAGAGCCCAGGCCCTGAGTTAAAATCCTGTACCAATATGTGCACTCACACATGCATGCACACACATACACACACACACACACACACACACACACACACACACACACACAGAGGTGTTAATGATGAGCTGAGGTAGAACTGTGGGTAGTCCTGAGGCATAATCATAGTAAAGTCTCAAGGCAGATCAAGTTGTTTCTCCCTAAGTCCTTCTTGGGTTGAGGGGTCTGGGTCATGGCAGTAAGTTCCATGGGACCTGCCCCTCCATCCATGCATAGGGACACAGGACCAAGAGAAGGAAACTATGGATGCTCCTTTTTAGTTGGCCCACGATTGCAGACGTTCATCTGCCCCCGAGCACTGGTGAGGAAAGCAGGGCTCCAAGCCCTGGGACTCCAGGGGTAGTGACTGCTACAAGCAGCAGCCTGTGGATTCCTGAGCCTACAAGTCTTTCATTAGCCCAACTCAACACCCGTCAAAGGTGTGCCTGACAGATTCACACTTTTATGATACTTGCATGAGTGGGCATTACCTGCTGTGCCATCTTGCAGCTCCTGCCCCTGTTGGTCCAGAACCCTGGTATGAGATGTCGATTTACTGCTCAGATCCATAGTGCACCTTTGACAGATGCCATTCTGATGACTTGACCGAAGACCTCCGTGCCCCAAGGCTTGACCTTTCTCTGATACTGTGGCCTACTCTGTACGAAAAGACCTCCAAAGAGGCTGCTCTGAAGACTGGTGGGACACCTAGACATTGGGAGACCCTCAGGGGCACACTGGAAAGTACTCTGCCACAGAGTGAGGTCCAAGCAGGCCAGGTGCTGTTCATGGGGCTTGAACTCTGGGCCTGGGAGATGTCCCCCAGCTCTTCAGCTTACCACTTGAGCCACAGCGCCACTTCCAGTTTTCTGGAGGTTCCTTGGAGATCAGAGTCTCCTGGACTTTCTGGCCTGGGCTGGCTTTGAACCGCGATCCTCAGGTCTCAGCCTCCTGAGGAACTAGGAGGACAGGTGTGAGCCACCGGTGCTAGGAGTTTCACTACAGTGGACTAGGAGCTCCTGAAAGCTTTACTTTATATTTTTAGGTGCCAGTACTGGGGCTTGAATTCAGGGTCTGGGATTTGGTCTCTTAATTTTTTCCCTCAATGCTGGCACTGTATCACTTGAGCTACAGCTCCATTTCTGGCTTTTGGTAGTTCAGCGGCAAGAAGGGTCTTAGCAACTTTCCTCCCTCTGATCTCAGTCTCCTGAGTAGCTAGGATTTACAGGGGTTGTGCCACTAGTGGCATTAGGCTAGAAGCTTTTCTTTTTTTGAGGTGGGGAGTCCAGTCATGGGGCCTGAACTCTGGGCCTGGGCGCTGTCCCTCAGCTCTTCAGCTCAAAGCTAGCGCTCTACCACTTGAGCCACAGCACTACTTCCAGCCTTTTTCTTTTTTGCTTATGTGGTACTGAGGAATCGAACCCAGAGCCTCAAGCAATCACTACCACTGAAACACCTTCTCAGTTCCTAGAAGCTTTTCTTAAGCAAGTGTTCTTCCCTGCATTTGCCCTGATTCCTCCATGCAAAGGAGGCCTGAGGGTCAGGAGCTATGAAAAATAGGCTGCCAGCCACAGGAAATGGCTGGGGTCCATGGTGAAAAGACAAGCTAATCTTCCTCCTGGGCCCCAATCTGGGATCCCAACCTCTGCTCTACATGTGACTCAAGTACAAACCTTGACACAGCCTTGAATGTCCTGCCAGACTTGTCTGAAGCCACAAAACCTTCATTCCACCCACACCACCTGCTCTAAACCACACCTCAGGACCGTTGCCCATGCTGGACTTTCTGCCTGAGGCTCTCTGTCCTCTTTCACATCTTAGAACTCCTGTGGAATTTTGGCACTGGTTATATCACCTCGTGGAGCAAGTCTTTCCTTCCAATCTCCCTCTCTTTTTTTTTTAGTATTAAGTTTCTAGAGATGGAACTTGTGCAGGCTGACTGGCAAATGCTCAATCTTGATGTGTGTGTGTGTGTGTGTGTGTGTGTGTGTGTGTGTGTGTGTGTGTGTGTGTGTGTGTGTGTGTGTGTGTGTGTGCGCGCGCGCATGTGTGTGCCATTCCTAGGGTTTGAATTCATGGCCTGGATGCTATTCTATCCCTGAGCCTTTGTGCTCAAGGCTGGCGCTCTACTTGAACCACAGCTCTACTTCTGGATTTTTGGGTGTTTAATTGGAGGAAAGTGTCTCATATAGACTTGGTTGCTTGCAATTGTCATCCTCAAATCTCAGCCTCCTAATCAGCTAATATTACAGGGGTGAGCCCCCAGCACCTGCCCTTTACCCTACCTCTTACCTATAATGTCGGACCTCCTCTGAGTCCCAGAACAATATATCTCACCAGGCTGACTTTTGTTTTGCCAGTCTTGGGGCTTGAACTCAGGGTGTGGACATGTTCCTGAGCTTATTTTGCTCAAGGCTAGCACACTACCACTTAAGCCCTAGTGCCACTTTTGGCTTTTTCTGTTTCTGTGTTACTGAGGAATAGAACCCAAGGCTTCATGCATACGTGCTATGTAAGCACTCTACCACTAAGCCACATACACAACCCACAATCCAAGGCTCACTTCTCATGGGAGTTATGAGGGTGGGGTTTATTAACTTATCCCTTTAATTGTAGAAATCGCTGACTATTTCATATCTTTGCCAATATTTGGGATCAGCCTGTGACTTGGAAATGAGGAATGAAGGAATGATAAATGAGTGATAGCCACCAGGCCCCGGAAGTCTAGGCTCACATCATACAGAGGGATAGAGTATATGAAGCCAGAATCTTCGACAACTACTATAGCCTAGAACTGTGGTCTCCCTGGAGGCAGTGTCTGGCTTCTAGGTGTCCCAATGGGACACCTCAGCCAGAACATAAGGCTTCCGTTTTTTAAATGGCAGAGAAGGATGCTTTGTTCAAGTTGCCAGCTCAGACTTAGTACTCTCTGAGGGCTTGTCCTAGCTTGCCCAGGTTGGGTGCCTGGGCATGGGCAACCTGCTGAATGCTCATCATCCATACAAAGATACAAGGAGTTATTGCCTCCTATGTTTTTTGGCAGATCTGTGGTTGTACTATGAGCCTAGGATCTCTCCCTGAGCTCCTTTTGCTGAAGTGTAGCACTCTGCCCTTGAGCCACAGACACATTCATGGTTTTTCTTTTTCATGTGACCTCTTAGAAAGAAGGGTATCATGGACTTTCCCACCCCGGCTGAATTGAAATTGGCATTCTTTACATCTCAGCCTCCTAAGGAGCTAGGATTACAGGCAGGAGCCACTGACAACTTGCTTTCTTTTCTTCTTGTACTTTTTTTTTTTATTCATAACAATCTGAAATCTTCACGGTGTCATTCCAATGGATTGCATTCAAATTAAACCACTCAGGCTTGGAGTTTGATTGCTAGGTCTGCCACCCACAAATGGAGGGAGATCCTGACAAACTCATTCCTGTTCATGTGAATGCTAATGCAATATTATAAAAGTAATAATTAAATGTGCAGTGGCTTCATGATTCTATTTTAGAATGCCACAGAATAAGTATTGGATTTATATCATCCATTCTAGCATCATGGTATGATTAAGGATATTGACTAATTTTTAATTAATGCTTTCATATGTATTCAACCAGGATACTTCATTAAATGGAAACATAATTTAATAGCTAATAATTGGTAATAATATATATAATTTAATATCCTCACAGTCCCTCTCTCTCTATATATATATGTATATATATACATAAATATATATCTCAATCTACACATCTATCAACATATATATGTATATATGTATATTTATATATAAATATACATATATATGATGATAGATGTGTATATATATGATAGATATGTATATTTACATATATATATAAATAAATATACATATATCATCATACCTATGATCAAGCCCCACTAGTCCCATGGGAATAGTGGGGCTTGATCATAGGTCCTCTGAGCTCCCTGGCAGCTCAGTTTGCCAGAGTCTGGTCTGCTAAGACTGTGACCCCATTTATGGATTGGGCATTGTAGTCTGTGAGTTGAAATCCCAGGATGGCCAAAAATTGATTCTTTGTAGTAAGAAGCCAATTTTGACACATTGTTTTCCTTCTCTGAGAAAGTCCTTGGTCTCAGTATGATGTATAAAATATATCCTATGTGGTATGATATACTAAAAGGAATGTTATATGTGTAATAATACTAAATAAATAAGGGTAATAAATGTCAATGCAGTAAACCCATGTATATAAATAGATCTCATATATGAACATTAATTTTTCCAGGGCTGGGATTCAATTCAGGTCCTAGGAACTGGTCTGAATTTCTTGTCTTCAAGGACAGTGAGCCATTCCCCTTCACCCACATTGTCACAGAGTTGCCCAGACCCTGAGTTCAAATCCCATGCCTACCAGAAAAATTGTGCAAATTCAAGCCAGGGTCTAATTAATTATAATTATAATTATAATTATAATTATAATTATAATTATATATTATTATTATTATTATTATTATTATTATTATTATTATTATTATTATTATTATTGCCATGTACGGGGATTGAAGTCAGGTCTTGGCATCTCTGCCACTGCCAGCACTGGGATCCTAGGACCTGAGTTCAAATCTCCGGACAGGCAAAAAATATAAAAAATAAAAAGGAGAAGCATAATACTGAGAAGTTCAAGAAAGTAGTTTTACCTTTTTATTTCCTTTGTATTGTAACCATCCTGAGTCTAAATGCCAAGGCCCAGAAAGTGTACATGACCTTGCATTGCTGATGTTTGGCAGCTATTCAGGAAGCCATAGCCAAAACTGGCAAATTAGGTCTGGAGGTCGAATCCCAGGACTGCCACTAATGAATGGTGGGAGAATCTAAGAAACCCATTCCCATATGCATCCATAGGAATGGAATGTTATAAAAGTAACAATTAAATTAGTAGTTAGTGTACGACTATATTATAAAATTATACACAACAATTATACTACATTGACTAATTTTCAATTAATATTTTATTCTATATTCAATCATGATACTTTAAAAAGGAAGGAATAATTTAATTGCCAATAATTGGTAGTAATAGTTTATATGCAGTTACATAGTATACAGTCATCTCTCTCTTGTTATACACATATACATCCATTTATCTGTCAACCAATCTACACATTTATCTGTTCATACTCTTGTCACTCCCGGGGCTCAGTGGTTGGGTGCTTGCCTAGTATGTACAAATCCCTGGGTTCGATTCCTCACTACCGCATGCACAGAAAAATCTGGAAGTCATGCTGTTGATCAAGCAGTCGAGCACTAGCTTTGAGCATAAAAGCTTAGGGACTATGTCTAGACCCTTACTCAAGACCCAGGACTGGCACCAAAAAAAAAAGAAAATAGAATGTTCTAACTTCAATGGTATAAGTATAGGATTTCAAATACCTCCTTACAGAGCAAACCAGGAGTCTGGTGCTGACAGCTGACATCTAAACTGACAGCCAGAAGTAAATCACTACCACCCAGCCCCACGGAGCCAGATGCTGCTAGTTCACTCAGCCCTGTCATCCAAGATATTCAGGGGCTGAGATCTCACACTGGTGGGTTTAAAACCCATCCCTTGCAAGAAGTCTGCAAAACTCTGAGCTGTGGCTCACAGTGGTAGAGCTTTAGCCTTGAGCAAAAGATTTGAGAACAGTACCTCCAACCTTCCAGTGCATTCCCTGTGGCTGACTCCCAGACCTCCCAAAAAAACCCATCCCTCTAAATCATTAGATGTGAATTTTGTGTGGCTTGTGACGTGTTTCTGAAAGAATGCTGAAACCGAAGAAAGGACCCTAATTCTAATGTCTGCGTGTGGGATACAGCTATGTGATGAGTCCTTCATGAGGTGTGTGCTGAGTCCTTCATGGGGTTCATTCTTTCATCTGGTCCTTGTAAGAGCTCCACAAGTAAGATGATGGTGCAGATGAGAAACTTGAGGCTCACCAAAATTATGTATGTACTGAAATCTAGTGAGTTGTCTCCTGCAGAAAATTGTTTATTTTTCTCAGTCGTGAACCTTGAACTCAGGGCCTAGGCACTGACCCTTCCCTCTTGGCTCATGACTAATGCCCTCCCACGTGGAGCCAAGGACTCTCTTGCAACAGAGTGTTATGATCTATGCATCTGTAGCTGAGGTCTGTCACCCTGCCTACTCAAGAAGCTGAGATCTGAGAATCTGGGTTCCAAACTATCCCAGACACAAAGTGTCCCATGAGAATATTATCTCCTATTCACCACTTAGAAACTTGAAGTGGAAGTTGGGCACCACTATCTCATGCCTGTCCTCCTAGCTACTCAGGAGCCTGAGAGCTGAGGATCAGGGTCCAAAGCCAGTCTGGGCAGGAAATTCTTGAGATGGACGCTACTCTCTAGCGACCCAACAAAAACCTGAAGAAATGCTGTAGCTCAAGTGGTAGCGCAATTGGCTTTAGCTGAAGAATTGAAGGACAGCACCCAGGCCTAGACTTCAACTCCTCCAACATACAAGAAGAGAAAGAAAGAAACTTGAAGAAGAGGGGTTAGACTGCTTTGCATGTATGAATCCCTGGGTTTTGATTCCTCAGTATCACATCACTAAAAAAAAAAAAGCCTGAAGTGGCTCTGAGGCTCAAGTGGTAGAGTGCTATCCTGGTACAGGAGAAACTCAGGTACAGTGCTCAGGTCCTGAATTCAAGTTCCAGGACAAATGTATGGAGAGAGAGAGAGAGAGAGAGAGAGAGAGAGAGAGAGAGAGAGAGAGAGAGAGAGAGAGAGAGAGAGAGAGAGAGAGAGAGAGAGAGACAGAGAGAGAGAGAGAGAGAGAGAGAGAGAAAGAGAGAGAGAGAGAGAGAGAGAGAGAGAGAGAGAGAGAGAGAGAGAGAGAGAGAGAGAGAGAGAGAGAGAGAGAGAGAGAGAGAGAGAGAGAGAGAGAGAGAGAGAGAGAGAGCAAGATCAGAAGTGAAGCTGTGACACCAAATTGTGGTAAAACACTGAGCTTCTGTTCTGAGCTCATGGTCAGCACCCAGGCCCTGTGTTCAGCCCCAAAAGCTAGCCATCCACGGCTCAACTAGGAGAGCTCAAAGGTTTCAAAACCTGATGAGCTTCACCAGCCTAGATGACAGGAAGCATTGTGGTATTACCCATGTGCTTAGATTCAGTGAGCTTCTGGAAACCTAAGGAGGCAACTTTACCAATTAGGAATCTTTAAATTCGGTTCAGCTCTCTAGTTGTCTGCCAGAAGGACCCTTGAATTAATTGTAGCAGTTTGTTTCAACACTGGGACATAGTCTAACAAAGACAGGATAAGTACAAGGAACTTGGCCTGCCACAGGAGGTGGTACAAATGAAGGCTTCCTGTCCAAACAGAGCACTGGGGAAAGAGATAGCTTTGGATACAAAGAAGCCTTTTTCTCCTGGCCTTCAGAACCCGCCCACACTCATCCTCACTAATTGGCCCAGATGGAGTTGTTTGTTACACAGCTGTACAGGAGTGAGGTCTTTTGTCTGCCTGTTCCAACAATGAGGCAGACTTCATCCAGAAGCCTGAGGTGCACAGAAACCCTGAGGCTACACTGGGAACAGTGAGGTAAGCCCTGGAATATGCACTGTCTTGATCTCGCTTTGTGCTATGAAACCATTTTATTCAAAGCAAATTTCCTAGATGTGTGCCTTTCAACATAGGGACTCTGGATCTTAACTGATAGAAATACATTCATACATACATGGGTAGACATGGAGTTACTGTTTTTTGTTTTTTTTGTTTTTGTTTTTTTTTTTTTGCAAGTCTGGGTGTGAGCCTAGGCACAGTCCCTGAGCTCCTTTTGCTCAAGGGTAGTGCCCTTGAGCAACAGCCCCGGCCATGTTTTATTTTTAATTCTTGTAATCCCTTAGAAATAAGATTGTCCTGGGCTTTCCTGTCCCGACTGAATTCAAATTGTCATTCTCTACCTCTCAGACTCCTGAAGAGCTAGGATTACAGGCAGGATCCACTGCCACTTGGGTTTCTTTTCTTCTTGTTCTATTTTTCCTCATGACAGTCTGAAATCCTCACAGTGTCATTCTAATGGTTTGCATTTCTGAGTAAACTACTCAGGCCTGGAGTTGGAATGCCAGGACCACCACCTACAAATGGAGGGAGATCTTGAGAAAATCATTCCTATCCATGGGAATGCTTAATGGCATTTATAAAAGTTAGAATTAAATTGACAGTTAGTTCATGATTCTGTTATAGAATGTCACACAAAAATTATTGGATTATGTCTTCCATTCTAACACCCTGGTTTGGTTCTCCTAATTAAAGAACACTGACTTCTTTTACATTAATACTTTAGTAAATATTCAACCATGATACTGCATTAAATGGAGACCTAATTTAATAACTAATAATTCACAATATATATAATTTAATATCCTCACCTTGTCTCTCTCATCTATATAGCAAACTACACATCTATCTATCTATCTATCTATCGATCTATCTATCCATATATATATTTATTTATATATATATATATATATATATATATATATATATATATATATATATATCCCACTACTATGGCTTAATCCCAGGTCCTCAGAACTGGCTGGCAGCTCAGTTTGCCAAAGGCTTTTGTTCTACAACTGACTCATTCATAAATTATGCATTGTGGGCTGTGAGTTCAAATCCCAGCAATGCCAAAAGCTTATATGTGCAATAAGAAGCCAATTTTGACACATTTTTTTCTTCTCTGATAAAATCTAAATATGATGTATAATCCATATGCAAATATATCCATGTGATAAGATATAATAAATGAAAAAAATGTTATATATGTAATAATGCTAAAGAAAATAAATAATGAATAAAGAAGGGTAATAAATGGAGTAAACCCATGTATGTAAAAAGATCTCATATATTAGTATTATTTTTCCAGTGATGGGGCTTGAATTCAGGCCCTTGAAGCTGGTCTGAAATTCTTGTCTTCAAAGACGGTGAGCTTACCCTCCCCCACAGTGCCACAGAGTTCCCCCGACCCTGAATTCAAATCCCAGGCCTGCCAGAAAAATTGTGCAAATTCCAAGCCAGGACTTTAATTTTTTTGGCCAGTCCCGGGCCTTGTACTCAGCTGGTGGCAACTCTGCCTCAGCCTTGATCACTCTAGGCTGGGGTGCAGCTTCTGGACCCACAGCCCATCCTAGGACCTGAGTTCAAATCTTTCGAGTGGCCAAAAGAGGTGAAGTGTTGGGAAGGGGGCTCAGTAGTAGAGTGCTTGCCTTCCATGCATAAGGTCCTGAGTTCGATTCCTCAACAACACATAAGCAGAAAAAAGCTGGAAGTGTTGCTATGGCTCAAGTGGTAGAACGATAGCCTTAAGCTGAAGAGTTGAGGGACAGTGCACAGACTAAGACTTCTGTCTGACAACTGACAAAAAAACGAGGGTGAAAGAAGGAGAGGAATAAAACCGGGAAGATCCAGAAGGTGGTTTTACATAGTTTTTTCCTTTGAATTGTGACCATCTTGGGTCTAAATGACAGGGCCCGGAAAGTGTATGTGACCTTGCACTGCTGAAGTTTGATGGGCTATCAGGGAAGCCATAACCAAAACCAGCAAATTGGTCCGGGGTTCAAATCCCCGCCACATACGAATGTCAGGAGATCCTAAAAAATGCATTCCGATAGACAGCGATAAGAATGGAATGTTGTCAAAGTAACAATTACATTAGTACTTAGTATATGTTTATATTATAAAATTATACACAATAATCATAGTACATTGCTTAATTTTCAATTAATACTTTATTATGAATTCAAACATGATACCTAAATAAAGGAAGAAATAATTTAATTATTGGTAATTGGTAGTAAAATAGTATATATAACTTAATAATATACAGACATCTCTCTCTTGTTTTATATGTATATATGTATATATATAAAACAAAAAATATATATTTCTACACTTGTCACTACTGGGGCTCAATGGTAGTGTGTTTGCCTAGTATGTAAAGCCAGAAGTGGTGCTGTCACTGAAGCACCAAAAACAAGTTAGAAAGTTATGACTGCAAGTATAGAATGCCAGGATTTCAAATACCTCATGACAGAGCAAGCCGGGAGTCTGAAGCTGATGGATATCATCTAACCTGACTTAGCCAGAGGTCAACAGCTGCAAACCAAATCCATGGAACCAGACACTGCTGGCTCACCCCTAGCTGCTCGGGGATGAGTTCTGAAACTGGTGGTTTGAGTACTCAGCCCTGGCAGGAAGTCTGAGAGACACTGAGCTGAGGCTCAAAGTGGTAGAGTTCTTGGGTTGAGGAAAAGGTCTTAGGAGAGTAGCCTCAACCTATGAGTGCAATCCCCGAGGCTGAGGACCCTCCCCCCCATTAACCACCCCTCTAAACCATTAGATGTGAACTTTTGTGTTTTTTGACATTTTTCTGAAAGAATCGTGATACTGATGAAAGCACCTGAATTCTAATGACAGCTTGTGGGATAGAACTATGTGATGAGTCCCTCCTGGGGTGCTGGGTCCTGATTCCTTCATAGGGTTTTATGTGCTGAGTCCTTCATGGGGTGTATTCTTCCATCTGGTCCTTGTTAGAGATCCACAAGTAAGATGATTTTGCAGATGAGAAAGTTGAGGCTCAGATATGTCCCCAAGGCAGAGCCAAATTTATGTATGTACTGAACTCTAGTGACTTGTCTCCTGCTGACAATTGGTTTGGTTTAGTTTTATCCATCATGAACCTTCAACCCAAAGCCTAGGCGCTGATTTTCCTCTTGGGCTAGCACTCTACCACGCAGCAAAGTGTCACGGCTTAGGTGCTTTTAGCTGAGGTCTATCATCCTGCCTGCTCAGGAAGCTGAGGATTTGGGTTCCAAACTATCCCAGAAACAAACGGTCCCATGAGACTATTATCTCCTATTCACAACTTAGAAACTTAAAGTGGAAGCTGGGTACCAGTGACTCGCACCTTTCATCCTAGCTATTCAGGAGCCTGAGAGCTGAGGATCATGGTCCAAAGCCAGCCTTGGCAGGTGATTCTTTGAGATGGTTATCTCCAAAGAAACACCAGAAAGCCTGAAGGGGTGCTGTAGCTCAAGTGGTAGAGTGTTAGACTTGAGCTGAAGAGCTCAGAGACAGCACCCAGGCCCAGATGTCAACTCCTCCAACTTACAAGAAAAGAAATTAAGAAACCTTAAGTGGAGTGCTGGGAATGTGTCTTAGGGGTAGAATGCTTTGCATGTGTGAAACCCTAGGCTTGAATCCTCAGTACCACATCCCTAGAAAAAAAGCCTGAATTGGCTGTGTGGCTCAAGTGGTAGAGTGCTGTACTTGTACAGGAGAAACTGAGGTACAGTGCTCAGGTCCTGAATAAAAGCTCCAGGTCTGGTGTATGCACTTGCACACACACACACACACACACACACACACACACACACACACACACACACACACAAACACACACAAAGATACAAGAAATGAAGCAGTGACACCAAATGGTAAAGCAAAGAGCTTCTCCTCTGAGCTCAAGGTCAGCACCCTGATCCTGTGTTTAACCCGAAGTCTACTACCCAAGGCCCAACTCGAAGATGGCAAAGGTTTCAATACATGATGAGCTTCACCAGCCCTAGATGACAAGAAGCATTGTGATTTTGCACTTGTGCAAATTATCCCTTTGATAATTAGGAATATTATTAGGTTCAGCTCCCTAGTTGTCTGCAAGAAGAACTCTTGAATTAATTGTAGTAGTTTTTTTCAATATTGGAACATAGTCTAACAAAGACAGGATGAGTACAGGAAACTTGACCTGCCATGGGAGGTGGCACAAATGAAGGCTTCCTGTCAAAACAGAGCACTGCGGAGAGAGAGAGAGAGCTAGGTGCCTTTTTCTCCTGGCCTTCAGAGCCTGCCCTCATTCATCCTCACTAATTGCCCCACATGAATTTTTTGTTAGAAAGCTGAACAGGAGTGAAGCTTTTTTTCTGCCTGTTCCAACAATGAGGCAGACTTCCTCCAACAGCCTCGGGTGTGCAGAAACCCTCAGGCTACACTGGAAACAGTGAAGGGATCCCAGGATCATGCACTGTCTTGAAAGCACTCTCTGTGCTATGAAGTCATTCTATTCAAAGCAAATTTCCTGTCTGGGTTCCTCTCTTCATAGCGACTTTGGATGTTCTCCGATAGAAATACATGCATACATATACAGACACACAGACTTAATGGCTCTTTTTTGTGTGGCCACTCCTGAGGCTTGAACTGTGAGCCTAGACATTGTCCCTGAGATCCTTTTGCTGAAGGAAGCACTTTATTGTTTCTTAAACTATGATTACCCTAGGCTGGGGTGCAGCATTTACACCCACAGATGATCCAGGGATCCTAGGACCCGACTTCAACTCCTAGCACTGGCAAAAAAAAACATCAAAGCAACAAAAATGGAGGAGGAAAAAACCAGGAAGTTTTATACACCCATTTTACCTTTGTTTCCTTTGCACTGTGACAACCCTGGGTCTCAATAACTCAACTTGAAAATTGTACGTGACCTTGAAGGGCCTAAGGCTGGGGGCTGTCAGTGAAGCCTGAGCCCAATCCAGATATCTAGGCCCTGAGTTTGATCCTGGGGCTGCCACCTATACATGGCTGAAGATGCTAGGAAACTCATTCCTATCTATTCCTATCTATAGGAAGACTAATAGAATGTTTGGCATGTACTAATTGAATTACTAATTAGCTAGTCAATCTAGTGTAAGATTGTACACAATAAATATAGGTCATTGATTAATTGAATTAATACTTAATTAAGTCTTCTACCGAGATTAATTAATGGACTCATAATTTTAGACCAAATAATAGGTAGCAATAGAATATATAAAAAGAAGGTATAGACATCACTTATATATAGAGTTATGCAGTAGAATCTATACAAATGTCTATCTGTCTCGGTATACATTTATGTATAGATGCATATGCATATGGAAATACACACACATACTGCAATCTACACATCTATCTGTTTATATATTGGCCACTCCTAGGGTTTGATCTCAGGTCCTCAAATTTACCCGCCAACTTCACTTGCATCAGACTGGTGTGCTAACATTGACCCGTTTATGAAGTGGGTCTTGTAGGCCCAGAGTTCAAATCACAGAACTGCCAAAAACTTAATCCTGGTGGAAGAGGCTAATTCTCCCACTTGTTTTCCTTATCAGCGAAAGTCCTGGGTCTCAGCAATGATGAATAATATGTAGGCATATCTATGTTCTATGTAATAGGATGTAAAAATATTATATGTGTAATCATACTCACTAAAATACTTAATAAGTAAAACACAAAATAAAATCAATAACTACATGAATCGCAATATGCAATAAACTGTAAATATAAATCATGTATTTAAAATATATAAAAATATTGTTTCAAGTGCTAGGACTTGAATTCAGGCCCTGGGAACAGGCCTGACTTTCTTGTCTTCCAGCATGGTGAGCTTCCCCTTCCCCCACAATGCTGCAGATTTCCCAGACCCTGAGATCAAATCCCAGGCCTGGCAGAAAAAAAATGGCATCAATTCCAAGCCATGGGGCCTCATAATTTTTAAAATATTTTTAATGTGTTTATTCATTTATTTTTATTTTGTCAGGCACAGGGCTTGAACTCAGATCATGGCAACTCTGCCGCAGCATTTTTTTTTTTTTTTTTTTGCTGGTTGTGGGGCCTGAACTCTGGCCCTGGGTGCTGTCCCTCAGCTCTTCAGCTCAAGGCTAGTGATCTACCACTTGAGCCACAGCACCACTTGCGGCTTTTTCTGCATATGTGGTGCTGAGGAATCGAACCCTGGGCCTCATGCATGCAAGGCAAGCACTCTACCACTGAGCCACCTCCCAGCCCCCTCTGCCTCAGCTTTGATCACTCCAGGCTGGGTTGAAGCCACTGGACTCACAGCCGAACCTGGGTTCCTGGGCCCCAAAGATTGACAGGAATAAAAAGAAATAAAACGACACAGATAAAGTTTCCCTTATTTGCAATAACTAGTATATGTCTGAGTCAAGCAGAAAAGGTCAGATAAGGTGATGTTAGGAAAATGAACTCCAAGATAAGTATTGAAAAGGATTTTTATTTTATTCAATTATTTCTAACATATTTATAAGATGATTTCTATGTTGTTTGTATGTCCCTTTCCCACGGTATAACCCAAGCTTTCACTGCATTTGATGGTGGTATAATTTGTGGAGGGGTAGGGAAAAAACAAATCGTTTAAATAGGGATACCAAATCGTTTAAATAGGGATACAGGTGGACCTATTGCAACAATGAGATGTACAAGTCATTATGTCAAAAAACGAACTTTACAACATTGGTGGGGGGAGGACCTGGTAGGGTGTCAGGGAGGGTATGGGAAGGGATGGGAAGGGGAAACATATGAGGAGGCAATGATGTTGGATTAAAAAAATGTACTCATTATCTTGCCCATGTAATTGTAACCCTTCTGTACGGTATTAAAAACAAAACAAAACAAAACAAAAACAAAAAAATATCGGCAACTTGCAGATGGCTGCCGGTTTTACATTTGTTTTCTTTGCAAGGTGACTATACTGGGTCTGAATGACATGGCTGAAAAGTTTTTCTAACTTGGCATTGCTGAAGGCTGGCAGGCTACCAAGGAAGCCATAGGCCAACACGGCCACATAGGCCCTGTGTTCAAAGCCCGGTCCTGACCCCTACCAATGCAGGAGATCCCAAGAGTCTGGTTCTTATACATAGGAATACCGATAGAAGTTTATGAATGTCAATGTTGAATTAGTTGTTCTTGAATGATACTACTATATAATTAAACAGAGTGATTTTAGGAGGCCAATGGATTTTAATGGATATTTTTGACACATTAAAAGTTTACTATTAATTACATGGACGCAATAGTTTCAGGAGAGAAGTTGATTTAATTAATATTTCATTAAGGGTGAAAACAAAAATATTAATTACATGGAGGCATAATAAATACCCAAGAATTGCTAGGAATGTAGTATATATAACTGAAGAATGTATAGACATCTCTGGCACTCTTTAAAGATCTGTATTTATTTGTGTACTACTATCTGCATGTCAATCTGTTCTTATTTTGTCAACACCTGGGTCTCGATCTCAGGTTCTGGGAACTTTTGTAAGCTTTATATGCCCCAGCCTGGTGTGCTGACACTCACCCATTCATGAATTGGGCCTTGTAGGCTATGAGTTCAGATGCCAGCACTCACAAAAATTGAATCATATAGTAAGAAGCCTATGGTGACACATGTTTTCCTTTTCTGTGAAAGTCCTGGATGTCGGGTGTGAAGTTTCATACATAGGCAAATCTATATCCTATGTAATAAATGTAGTAAATGTTTCATGTGTAATAACAGTCAATAAAATAAATGGTAAATAAATGAATAAAACAAAAAATAAAATGAATAACTACACTAAGTGCAATATGGAGTCAACATACAGGGCTCGATCTCAGGGCCTGGGAACTGCCTGGAAGCTGAATTGGCTAGAGGCTGCTGTGCTGGCAGTCACCCATTCATGAACTGAGCCTTCTAGGCCCTGAGTTTAGATCCCAGCACTGCCAAAAATGTAATCATGGAGTGAGAAGCCGAGGGTGACACATTTTCCTCTTCTTTGAAAGTGCTCGGTGACAGGTAGGATGTATAAATTATATGCAAATCTATATGCTATGCAATAGGATGTCATAAAGGTAAGAAATGACATAGCTGGAAGAAAAACAGATTGAATTAGTAGTGAATCATTCTGGGATAAATTTAGACGCAATAATTATAGGACTTGGATGTTTAATTAATATTTTATTGAGCATTATGAGAATAAAAATTACATGGAGACATAATTAAATACCTACTAATTGGTAGTAACACACGATTCATAATTTAATTTGTCTCATTTATAAAATATGTAATTATATGTATGGATGAATGTACATATATGATAAATAATAATAGTATATTGAGTAATTATTAATTAATGCTTTATTAATTGTTCAACTGGGACACATCATTAAATGGAGACATAATTTAAAACCTAATAATTGGTAGTAATATTATCTATAATTCAATAATATACAGACATCTCTCTTTTTGTGTATATAATACTTATATATAATACTTATATAATACTTATATACTTATATAATACTTATATACAGGAAACTCTATCTATTTATACCTCATTCACTCCTGGGGCTCGGTGGTTGAATGCTCGCCTAGTAAGCAAGAAGCCCTGGGGTGGATTTCTCAGTGCCACATAAACAGAAAATCCAGAAGTTCTGCTGTTTTTCAATCAAGGGAATGCTAGCCTGCAGCACCAACACTTAGGGACATTTTCTAAGCCCTTATTCAAGCCCCAGGACTGCTGCCAAAATAAAGGTAGAATGTTCTACCTGCAATGATATAAGGACAGGACTTCAAATACATAATCACAGAGCAAGCTAGGAGTCTGGCGCTGACAGCTGCCACTTAACCTGACTTAGCCATATGAAAACTGCTGCAACCCAGCTGCACCGAACCAGACGCTGATGGCTGGTTTAACCCCATCATCCTAGCTGTTTGGGGGCTTTAAAACCCAGCCCTGGCAGGAAGTCTGTGAGACCCTTCAAAACGTGGCTCCTAGTGGCAGAGCTCTAGCCCTGAGCAAATGTTATTAGAACAGTATCCACATGCTTTGAGTTCAAGCCCCATGGGTAATCCCCCTCAAATAAAAACACCCCTCTAAACCATTAGATGTGATCTTGTGTGGTTTGTGAAATGTTCCTCAAAGAAGGATGATACTGATGAAACCACCCTAATTCTAATGACAATTTATGGAATAGAGCTATGTGCTGAGCCCTTCATAGGGTGCTCTGTGCTGAGTCTTGCACAGTGTGCTATGTGCTGAGTACTTTAAAGGGTGCAGTGTGCTGAGTACTACATTGGGTGCTGTGTGCGGAGTCATGCAAAATTTCACGTGCTGTGTCCTTTATAGGGTGCATTCATTCATCTGGTCCTTGTAAGAGCTCCACAACTCAGATGATTTTGCAGACGAAATGTGATATATATATATATATGAAAAAATGACACTGCTACATTTGTTAGGAAATGGAAAGACTTGGAAAAAATTATATTAAGTGTTGTAAGACAGGCCTAAAGAAACATAGGTCCTATGGTTTTCCTTATTTGCAATAACCAGTATATGCATGAGACAAGCAGGTAATGTCAGATATGTTGCTCTTAGACGAAATGAACCACACCATAAGGATTCAAATGTTTTCTTTTTATTTCATGCGGTTGTTTATAATATATTTATAGGATGATTTATTTGTTGCATTGTAGGTCTCTCCCCCACAGTATAACCCTTGTTTTCACTGTATTTGATGTTCGTATAATTTGTGGAGGGGAAGGGAAAAAGCAAATCGTTTAAATAGGGATACAGGTGGACCCATTGCCACAATGAGATGTACAATTCATTACGTCTAAAAACGAACTTTACAACTTTGGTGGCTGGGAGTGAGGGAGAAGGGATAGGAAGGTGAAACAAAGAAGGAGGCAACAATGTTTACTAAGAAATGTGTTCAATACTTTGCCGAGGTAATTGTAACTGTATGGTATTTTCACAATAAAGAAAAAAAAGAAGTTTGATTTAAAAACAAAAGTATATTGTGGATCAGATGTGTCACCATGGCATGGACAAAATTATGTATTACTGAAGACTAGTGAGTTGTCTCATGCAGACAATTGTTTTGTTCTGTATTTTCTCAGTCATGAATCTTGAACTTGGGCCCTAGGCACTGACCCTTATCTCTGGGCTCATGGATAGCCCTCCACCACGTGGAGCCAAGGAGCCCTTTGCAGCAGAGTGCCACAGCCTAGGGGTCTATAGCTGAGGTCTGTCATCATGCCATCTCAGGAAGCTGAGATCTGAGGATCTGGGTTCCAAACTATCTCAAACACAAAAGGTCCCATGAGACAATTATCTCCAGACACCTGAAGTGGAAGTGTGGTGCTTGTGGCTCATGCCTGTCATCCTTGCTACTCAGGAGGATGAGATCTGAGGAACATGGTTCAAAGCTAGTCTGAGCAGGAAAGTCCTTGAGATACTTAACTCCAATGAACCACAAGGAAACCTGAAGTGGTGCTGTGGCTCAAGTGGTAGAGCACAACACTTGAGCTGAAGAACTCAGGGACAGCACCCAGGTCCAGACTTTAACTGCTACAACAGACAACAACAACAATAAGAAAAAGACAGAAACAAACTAACAAATCTGAAATAGAGGCCTGGGAATGGGCCTTAAGTGTAGAGTGCTTTGCATATATGAAACCCTGGGCATGATTTCTCAGGACCACACCATTAGAAAAAAGCCTGAAAAGTCTCTGTGGCTCAAGTGGGAGATAGATATCTTTGTACAAGATAAACTAGGTACACTGCTAGGGTCCTAAGTTCAATCTGCAAGACTGGTGTATGCACACATGCACACGGACACACACACACACACACACACACACACACACACACACACACACACACACACACACAGACCAGAAGTGAAGCTGTGACACCAAATGGTAGAGCACTGGGCTTCTGCACTGAGCTCATCTTCAGCACCCAGGTCCTGTGTTCCACCCCAAAACCTAGCCACCCAGGGCCCACCTAGGAGAGGTCAAATGTTTCAAAACCTGATGAGCTTTACCAGCCCTAGATGACAGGAAGCTTTGTGATATCCGACATGTGCTTGGATTTTCCAAGGTTCCAGAAACCTAGGAGAGGCATCATAGTCCCATCATCGCCTGCAATTAAACATTCCATTAGGTTTAGTGCCCTAGTTGTCTGTCAGAAGGACTCCTGAATTATAGTGAACACTGTATCTATACACCGGAATATAGTTTCACAAAGGCAGGATACGTTCAGGAAACTTGGCCTGCCAAGGGTGATGGCATAAATGAAGGCTTCCTGTCAAAACAGAGCACTGGTGATAGAGATAGCTTGGGGTACAAAGAGGTCTTTTTCTCCTGACCTTCACAGCCTACCCACACTCATCCTCACTAATTGGCCCAGATGGAGTTGTTGGTTACATAGCTGTACAGGAGTGAGGCCTTTTGTCTGCCTGTCCAGACAATGAGTGACTTCTTCCAACAGCCCTGGGATGCAGAGAAACCCTCAGGCTACACTGGGAACAGTGAGGGGAGCCCCAGAACATGCAATGTCTTGAAAGCACTTTCTGTGCTATGAAATCATTGTATTTAAAACAAATTTCCTAATTCAGTGCCATTCATCATAGCTACTCTGGAGATTCACCTGGAGCTACACGGTCTTTATTTTTGGTGGGGGGCAGGTCCTGGGGTTGGACACTAACCCTAGCCATTGTCCCTGAACTCCTTTTGCTCAGAGGTAGCACATTAAAATTGAGTCACAGCCCCATTTTAGCCTTCTGATGAGCCTGGATTACAGTTAGCAGCCACTGGCACTTGCCTTTCTTTTCTTCTTCAGTTTTTACTCTGGACATCTGACTTCTTAGCAGGGTCATTCCAATGGTTTGAATTTATAAGTAAACTACCCAATGTTCTTCATAGCTGGTTTCTCTGAGAAGGATTTACTCTCCTCATCTTCCCCTTTGGCCACAGGTTTGAAGCCAAAAATGAGGAGTGTCTCCATTCAAAGCCAACCTGAGCAGGAAAGTCTGTGAGCCTCTAATTTCCAATAAACCATCAGCAAACCAGAAGTGGAGCAGTGGCCCAGAGGGTAGAACTCCAGCTTTGAGAGAGAAATCCAAGTAGGAGATATTGTCCAGAGCAGGCAGGAAAACCTGGGGGGCGCTTATGTCCAATTATTGACCAGATGGCTGGACGTGGAGCTGTGGCGGTGGTAGAGCCTCAGCCTTGAGCAAAATAGCTCAGGAATGCATTGGGCTCTGTGTTTAAACCCTGGGATGCCTACAAAAAATTCAAAAAGAGAAGGCCAAGTTATGTATCAGTGTCCTCCTACCAACTTATGTGTGTATATTACTTCCCTGACTACAAACAGACCATATAAATGCTTTTACTTTTACTTACTGATTTATTTTTCAGATATGCTCATTGTGCATACTGCAGCATTCTCATTTCAGGCCCACCACTTTTCTTTCCAAGGCTCCACACCTGCACCCTTATATGATGCACACTTAAGCTCTCAGAAGCCTTTATTTACATTTTATTATGAGGCCAACGCAGGAACAGTCACAAATCAGGCAGGGGAAGAGAAGATCAAGGTTCATAGTTATAACAGGTATTCAGAAAAATTAACCTGGGGATGAAAAATGGTCGCATACTTATGTAAAAACTACCATTAAGAAAAAGATGAGGGGGCTGGGAATGTGGATTAGTGAGTGTTTGCCTAGCATGCAAGAAGCCCTGGGTTTGATTCCTCAGTTGCACATTCACAGAGAAAGCCAGAATTGGTGCTGTGACTCAAGTAGCAGAGCGCTAGAGACAGTGCCCAGGCCTTAAAGAGATAACATGTAGGTATGTAGGTAGGTAGGTAGGTAGATAGATAGATAGATAGATAGATAGATAGATAGATAGATAGATAGATAGATAGACCGACAGACAGACAGACAGACAGACAGACAGACAGACAGGCAGACTGGCAGACAGACAGACAGACAGACAGACAGACAGATAGATAGATAGATAGATAGATAGATAGATAGATAGATAGATAGATAGATAGATAGATAGATAGATAGATAGATAGATAGATAGATAGATAGATAGATAGATAGATAGATAGACAGATAGACAGACAGACAGATAGATAGATAGATAGATAGATAGATAGATAGATAGATAGATAGATAGATAGATAGATAGATAGATAGATAGATAGATAGATAGATAGATAGATAGATGATTGATTGATAGATAGATAGATAGATAGATAGATAGATAGATAGATAGATAGATAGATAGATAGATAGATAGATGGATAGATAGGTAGATAAATAGATAGATAGAAAGATGATAGGTGAATCTGGTATTGGATGTCAGTAGGAAAGAAGGGAACACTTCCCAACCATGAGGCCATCTGCAGTGTGCCAGGACACCTGCATCACCTTCACATAACCACACAGCAGGAAGACTGTCTCTCTCTCACTTCTCAGGCAGTGGAGAGCCCCAGAGTCAAGAGGGCAGAGCCAGGTTCTAACTCAGGTGCTTGGAGGCAGAAGAGAAAGGACACTGCCTCTCATTGGACTGGGGATTTACATTAATGATGTGGAGAATGAAGGAAGGAGAATGGACTGGCAGAGGTAGAAGAAGGGCCTTCAAATCTGACAGATGGAGAGTCAAGAACCCACTCCCTAAGACCAAAAAGCAGGATTTTTCTACTCTGTTCCTCCCCCTGTCCCCCACTAAACTGGCTCTCTATTGGTAACCTAAAGATAGCCTGAGGCTCCCATCACCTGAAGGAGGAAGGTTAATCAGGCATTGTTTGAAGAGGCTGAGAAAAGCCTGACCCTGGTGTAACTCTAACAAATGTTTGAAGTTGCCCCTCCCCCATTGCTGGTTGTGCCTGGAATGAATGAAGTGGTTTTGCAGCTCACTTCCCTGTTGAGTGTGTACATTCTGCCTCCTAATCCTGCAGGCCTAGGTCTCTGCACCTAGCCTGTTTTTTTGAAACTGTTTCCTGTCCTTCAAATACAGAGGTACATTGGAATTCTTTCTACTAACAGGTCTAGGTCTTGGATCCTAAGAACTTCATTTATACCCAGGATGGGTCAATGATGTTTCTTTCCTGCTTCTATAGCTTGAGAAATCTAAGAACATTTAGAGTGCAAGTAACTTCTCATCACCAAGGGAAACACAGGAATTCTTGAACATGTGACATTTCGGAAGCCCACTGGAGGACACAAGATGATTACATCTTGTAGCAGATGGATCTGCTACACTTGAACCTTGAACTCGGCCTGCTCTCCTAGTCCATGTCCTTCTTTGGTGCTTGTCCTGCTAGCTCCTCAGGAGCTTCCAAGATAGAAATAGATTGATCAAACCCAAAGGGAGTTCCTGGCTTTTTCCTTCTTTTTCTGTCCTTTGCTTTAAATGTTTTGCAGATTTTGGGCTTGAAATGTGGATCTAGGCTCTGTCCCTGGGCTCTTTTGGCTCAAGGCTAGCACTCTGCCACAAGTCCCTTTCTGCTTTGTCTGTGGTGAAGTGGAAGTCAGAGCCTCATAAACATTCCTGTCCTGGCTGTCTTCACCCTGTGATCCTCAGACCTCAGACTCCTAAGCGAGGGTGACAAGCATGAGTTTCTGTTGCTCTGCTAAGTTCAGAACTGTAATAACATTGAAAATACAAGTCAACTGTTCATCATAAAGGGCTTGGGGAGCATATTAACCCTTTCAACATTGGACCTTTCAGAACCCTGTAGCACACAAGGTTTTAATGCTAGAGCCTGAATGTCTGGACATATGGATCTGCTATACTTGAACATTGAGCTCTGATTCCACTAGCATTCATTTTACAGAAAAATGTTCTCATAATTAACAAATAGGAAAAGTACTTTGATTAACCCTCACTTTTTTTCCAGGTATGTGTCTCGAACTCAAGCCTAGGCACTATCACTAAGCCCTTCAGCTCAAGGTGAACACTCTACCACTTAAGTCACAGCTCCACGTGGGGTCTTTTGGTGGTTCATTGGAGATAAGAGTCTAAAAGGCTTTCATTCCCTAGGCTGTCTTTGAACTGTGGTCTTGCGGTCTCAGCCTCCTGATTAGCTAGGGTTGTAGGTGTGAGCCACCAGCATCTGGCCTATTATTTTTGCCACTTCTGGGGCTTGAACCTAGGTTCAGGGTACTGTCTCTGAGCTTCTGTTTCTCAAGGCTAGCACTCTACCACTTGAGCCATTCCACAGCTTCTGGCTTTTTCTGAGTACTTGGCACTGAGGATTTAAACCCTGGCATTCATCCATGCTGAGCAAGCTCTCTACATATAAGCCACATTCCCAGCTTCACTCTTACTATCTTATCCCTCAACTTTCCTATCCTCAAGAAAAAGCCTCTGAGTATAAATCATCTAAAGAAATCCCTGTAAGAAGTTGTCCAAAGATGAATAAGACAAAGCTCATACTTGGGACAGACACTAAACATGTGATGACTGTGACAAATGCCTCCATTTAATTATGTATCATATTTCAACACTCAATAATTAATGAAAAATGACTCCATGTCCTAAATTATTGTGTATAATTTTATAATAGATGTACAAAATATAATAAATGTTATGCATGCATAATACTAAATATTTTAAACAATGAATAAATGAATAAAATAAAAATAAAATAAATAAAAAACAATGACAATAATAATAATATTTAATAAACATTCATATGTAAGTATATATCATAAATATTTTTCCATTGCAGGGCCCTACTGCAGGCCTTGGGAACTCTAGCCTGAATTTGTTTTCCTCAAGGACAGTAAACTTTGCATTTACCCATGGTGCAAAAGAGTTACCTGGAATATGAGATCAAATCCCAGCAATGGCAGAAATACTAGCCCTATTTCCAAGAGACTGACAATTTTTTTGATGAAAGCAGTTATGTTCATTCAGTTCCATACTGAACATTTCAAAGAAAAAACAGTGTAGAATTTTGGACAGCTATTCAGACAGCTTTCCCTTACCCCCAAAGTGCTTCTCTGAGCACTTCATTGTTTATTTTTTGTATGATGTTTATTGTAAAAATGATGTACATAGGGTTACAGTTATATGAGCAAAGTAATGAGTACATTTCCTATTGAGCATTGTTGCCTCTTCCTTTGTTTTCCCCCTACTATCCCTTCCCTCCCATCTGCACAACTACCTCCCCCCTGCCAAGATCAGTGACTTATTTTTTTAATTTTGGCTTGGCACGGGTTTGAACTAAAGGAGTGGTGACTCTGCACCTTCCCTCACATTGTTATGGATTTACCAAGACCTTGAGTTCAAATCCCAGGATAGGAAATAAAACTAGCAGAAATTCCAAATCATGGAGCTTTATTTTTTCAATTTAGTTAAATAAATACATAAATAAATAGATAAATAATTTATTTGTTTGTTTGTTTGTTTGTTCTTTTTTTGCCAACCAGGGGTCTTGAACTCAGATCATGGCAACTGCCTAAGCATGATATCTCTAGGCTGGGCTGCAGCCTCTGGACCCATAGCCAATCCTGGGATCCCAAGCCAAGAGGGCTTGCAGGAAGAAAAAAAACGTGGAACAGCACCAAAAATAGTGAGCTGCAGAGGGTTGGGGGGGTTATAATTTTTTTCTTTGCAGGGTGACCCTACTGGTTCAGAATGATACAGCTGCAAAGTGGACCTGACCTGCCATTGCTGAAGGCTGGTGGGCTATCAGGGAAGCAATAGGCCCACCTATCAACATAGGTCCCAGTTTCAAATCCCTGTCCTGACACCTACCAGTGGCAGAGATCCTAAGATACTCGTTTCTATGCATAGGAATACTGATTGAAAGTGTAGTTCGTGCAGTGGTTTAGTCTAAGACTGGATGCAAGAATCCTAGGATGCTGATTGATCTTAATAGTTTATTAAGCATGAAAAGAATAATATTCCTTCAATGGAAGTATAATAAATACCTAAGAGTTGGTAGGAAAGTAGTAGATGTCATTCATTAATACATGGTCGGCTCTGGCAATTTTTTACCAATATATATTTATTTATATATTGCCGTCTGCCTATCCATGTATTGCTGTTTTGGCCAAACCTGAGGCTCAATCTCAGCACCTGGGAACCACCTGACAGCTTCATTGGCTAGAGGCTGCCAGGCTCACACTCACCCATTCATGAATTGGGCAAGCTAGGCCCTGAGTTCATATCCTAGCACTGTGAAAATTTAATCTTGAATTAAGAAGCCGACTGTGACACATGTTTTCCATTTCTGGGAGAGCCCTGTGTTTCTGGCATGATGGAGAACACATCTAAAAATCTAGATGCAATGTGATAGGATATAAACAATATAATAAATGATAGGTGTCATCAGAGTCAATAAAATAAATGGTAAATAAATGAATAAAACAAGAAATAAAATGAATAATCACACAAAACACTGTATGGACTGAGCATCTCTATGGAAGTATAAACCCTACCACACCAAACAGGATATGGACTGAACATCTGTATGGAAGTATAAGTGCTATCTTTAAAATGTATATAAAGAGTGTGTTTTCCAGGCCTGAGGCTTGAATTCAGTCACCATACTAAGACGGTATGGAGGAAGATCCCAAGATATTTGTTTATGGACCTAGAAGAGTCATGGAATGCAATTGATGTCATCTTTGAATCAGTAGTTCATGTGTTATAGGTGTAGGAAATGATAGGCAAGAATCATGGGATATTGCTTATTTGCAATGAAGATTTGATGAAGCATGACAATAATCATCAATTGTGAAACGGAGGTATCAGGAAAGATCCAAGAATCGGTAGTCACACAGGAGATTCGATTCCATCAAAGGTGGCCATCTCTCCTACTCTGTACAAATATGTACTTATTTGCATACTACCTTCAGCTTATGAATGGATGACTGCTGTGCACTCTCCCCCTACCCCCACCTGTGGGCTCAATCTCAGGTCCTGAGAACAGTCTAGCTCCTTAGTGGCTCACAGGCTGGTCTACTCATATGGACCCATTCACCTCTTGGGCCTGCTAGGCCTTGAGTTCAGACCCCAGCACTGCCAAAAGAATCATCCTGATGTCAGAAGCCAATCATTGCACTTGTTTTCCTTTCCTGTGCAAATTCTGGGTCTCAGCTAGGATGGAGAATGCATGGATCTCCCTGTGGCCATGGGAATTGGTTGTCATCCATGTCAGTGCAGTTATACCTGTCATCATATACTCAAGAAAATACACCCTACATCCATGAATAGCATACAAAATAGAGAGAATAACTACACTAAATTATCGATGCAGTCCACACACAGATGTGAATATACTTTCCATGTTTCAATGATGCATTGATGTCTATTGTAGCCTCCCTGGGGCTCGATCTCAGTTCCGGGGAATGGCCCAGCTCCTTCATGGCTCACAGGCTGGAGTGCACACCTGGACCCACTGGCCATTTGGGAGTCCCAGGCCCCAAGTTCAAATCCCAGCACTGCCAAAAATTCACCCTGATGTGAGAAGCCAGACTTTGCACCGTTTTTTTGTTTTTTTTTTTTTTCTGTGCTGTGCATGTTCTGGGTCTCAGCTAGGATGGAGAATGCATAGGCAACTCTCTACTTATTTGAATAGGTTATCATCCAGGTCAACACAGTTATATTTGTCATTCTATACTCAAGAAAATACACACCACATCAATGAATAAGACAAAATAATGAGAATGACTACACAGAATGCAAGGTACTGCCCACCCATGTATGGAAATAGAGGTCCTCTGTTTAAATTGGGAAATTTTTACTGTTTTGGCCTCCACACTGGGAGGCTTGATCTCAGGTCCTGGAAATGGCCAAGCTTCTTAGTGGCTCACAGGCTGGTGTGCTCACCATGTCCCATTCACCAATTGGGCCTGCTAAGCCTTGAGTTCAAATCCCAGCACTGCCAAAAGCTTCACCCTGATGTGAGAAGACAATTGATCCATCTGTTTTGCTGTCCTGTGAAAGTCCTGGGTCTCAGCACAGATGGAGAATACTATATACGCAACTCTATAGCAATGGGAATAGGTTGACATCCATGTCAGCACAGTTATATCTGTCATACTCAATAAAACATACAATACATCCATGAATAAGACACAAAATAAAGAGAATAACTACACTGAATGCAAGTTGCATAACACACCTGTAGATAAAGAGAGATCCTATGTTTAAAAAAGGTGGGCTTGTTATTTTGTCCAGTGCTGGGGCTTCAGCCTGGGACCTGGCCTCACATTCTAGTCTTCAAGGATGGTGAGCTTCTCCTTCCACCACAGTTCAACAGAGCTACCCAGACCTGAATTCACATCCCAGCACTGACAAAAGTTTCATACTGATGTCAGAAGCCACTTGTTGCAAATGTTTTCCTCTCCTGTGATACTCCTGGGTCTCAACTAGGATGGAGAATGAATGCATAGGCAACCCTATAACTATGGGAACAGGTTATCATCCATGTCAGCACAGTTATACCTGTCACCAATAAAATACACAATACCTCCATGAATTAGGAACAAAATAAGGAAAAGAAGTGTACTGAATGCAAGATGCTGCTCACACATGTATGTAAATATAGAGCCTATGTTTAAATTATGAATTTATGACTATCTGGCCATCCCAGGCACTCGATGTCAGGTCCTGGAAATGGCCTATCTCCTTCACTGCTCACAGACTGGTGTCCTCATCTTGATCTTTTCCTCCATTGAGCCTGCTAGGCTCTGAGTTCAAATCCCAACACAGCCAAAATATGTATCCTGATGTGATAAGCCAAACCATTCACCTATTTTCCTGTCTTGTGAATGTCCTGAGTCTCCACTAGGATGGAGAACGCATAAGAAACCCTATAGACATGGCAATAGGTTGTCATCCATGTAAACACTGTTATATCTGTTACAGTACTCAGTAAAATACACTATACCTCCATGGATAAGACACAAAATAAGAAGTACACCGAACACGAGATGCTGTCCACACATATATGTAAATACAGATCCTATATTTATTTTTTTAATTGTATTTTATTTTATTTGAGAACATACTGTACAGAGGGGCTACAATTACATGGGCAGGATAATGCATACATTTCTTACCAAGCATTGCAGCCTCCTCCTTTGTTTACACTTCACTTCCCTTCCCCGCCTCCCCCCTCCCCCCACCCAATTTTACCCCCCTCCCCCCACCCAATTATACCCCCCTCCCCCCCACACCGACATTGTAAAGCTGGTTTTTACATGACATTTTGTACTTCTCATTGTTGCAACAGGTCCACCTGAATCCTTAAACGACTTGTTTGTCCCCATCTCCTCCACATGTTATACTGACATCAAATATAGTGAAAGCGGGGGTTACACTGTGGGGGAGGGACATACAAAGCAACAAAGAAATAATCTTATAAATGCGTTAGAAACACATGCATGAAAGAAACGAAAACATTAAAATACATATTTAAGGGTTCATTTTCCTAACATCACATTATCTGACCTTTTCCGCTTGACTCATACCTATACTAGATATTGCAAATAAGGGAAACCATGGGACCTATGCTTCTTTGGGCCTGGCTTACTTCACTTAATATAATTTTTTCCAAACCTTTCCATTTCCTAACAAATGGGGAAATGTCATTCTTTCTGATGGAGGCATAGAATTCCATTGTGTATATATACCACATTTTCTTGATCCATTCATCTACTGAGGGGCATCTGGGTTGGTTCCATGTCTTAGCTATGGTAAATAATGCTGCAATAAACATAGTTGTGCTGGTAGCTTTAGTGTGGTCTTGTTTGTAAACATTTGGGTAAATGCCCAAAAGTGGGATTGCTGGATCATAGGGGAGATCTATGTGAAGTCTTTTGAGGAACCTCCATACTGCTTTCCAAAGTGGTTGAACAAGTTTACATTCCCACCAACAATGAAGTAAGGTTCCTTTCTGTCCACATCCCCTCCAGCATCTGTTGTTGTTAGAGTTCTTGATTTTTGCTGTTCTAACTGGAGTGAGGTGATATCTCAATGTTGTTTTGATTTGCATTTCTTTTATGGCTAGGGATGTTGAACATTTCTTCATGTGTCTATTGGCCATCCTTCTTTCTTCTTCAGAGAAGCTTCTCTTTAAGTCTTTCGCCCACTTATTTATTGGGCAGTTGTTTCTTTGAGGATTTGTTGTTGGCTGGTTTAATTTTTTGAGTTCCAAGTATATTTTAGATATGAGACCCTTGTCCTTTGTATGGCTAGTAAAGATCTTCTCCCAATCCATGGGCTTTCTATTGATCTTGCCAGCTATGTCATTTGCCCTGCAGAAGCTCTGCAATCTTATGCAATCCCATTTGTCCAACCTTTCTTTGATTTGTTGTGCTTCCGGGTCTGTATTCAGAAAATTTCGACCTGAGCCAAGGAGACCTAGGGTTTCTCCTATTCCATCCTGTAATGTTTTCAGAGTGTCTGTTTTGAGTTCAAGGTCTTTGATCCATTTGGAGTTGATTCTGGTGGAGGGTGATATATAAGGATCTAGCTTTAGTTTTCTACATGTGGTTAACCAATTTTGCCAGCAGCATTTAATGAAGAGGCTGTCTTTCTTCCATTCTATTGTTTTAGCTTCCTTCTCGAAGATTAGATGGCTATAGGTCTGTAGGTTCATTTCTGGGTTTTCAATTCTATTCCATTGGTCCTGAGTTGTGTTCTTATGCCAATACCAAGCTGTTTTGATTACTATGGCTTTATAGTAGAGTTTGAAATTTGGTATTGCTATTCCTCCAGCAGTGTTCTTTCCGTTGAGGAGCGTTTTTGCTATTCGGGGTCTTTTATTGTTCCATATGAATTTTTGGATTGCCTCCTCTATTTCCTTGAAGAATGAGGGTGGAATTTTGATAGGTATCGCATTGAATTTGTAGATAGCCTTGGGAAGTATTGCCATTTTCACGATGTTAATCTTGCCAATCCAGGAGCATGGGAGGTTTTGCCATTTTTTAAGTTCTGTGTTGATTTCCTTTTTCAAGATTTTAAAGTTTTCATCATAGAGGTCCTTCACTTCTTTGGTTAAGTTAATTCCTAGGTATTTTATTTTTTGTGAGGCTATTACAAATGGAGTTGCTTTCCTAATTTCAGCCACACTTTTCTCATTGTTGGCATTTAGAAAAGCCATTGATTTTTGGGGGTTAATTTTATAACCTGCTACTTTGCCAAAGTTTTGAATCAGCTTGAGTAATTTGGGAATGGAGTCTATGGGATTCTTTAAATACAAGATCATGTCATCTGCAAAGAGGGAGAGTTTTATTTCTTCTTTCCCTATTTGGATCACCTTTATGTCTGCATCTTGTCTTATTGCTGTAGCTAGGCATTCTAATACTAGATTGAAGAGAATTGGAGAGAGTGGGCATCCTTGTCTTGTTCCTGAGTTAAGAGGAAATGGCTTTAGTTTTTCACCATTGAGTATAATGCTGGCTGTAGGTTTGTCATATACAGCCTTTATTGTATTGAGGAATGTTCCATGGATTCCTAATTTTTCCAGAACCTTCATCATAAAGGGGTGTTGGATCTTGTCAAATGCTTTTTCTGCATCTATTGAGATAACCATGTGGTTCTTATTCTTGCTCCTGTTGATGTGATGAATAATATTAATTGATTTGCGTATATTGAACCAGCTTTGCATCCCTGAAATGAATCCTGTTTGATCATGGTGTATGATTTTTTGGATGAATTGTTGAAGTCGATTGGCCAAAATTTTGTTGAGAAGTTTTGCATCAATGTTCATCAAAGAAATGGGTCTATAGTTCTCTTTCTTTGATGAGTCCCTTCCTGGTTTTGGGATGAGGGTTATGATGGCTTCATAGAATGTGTTGGGTAGTGAGCTTTCTCTTTCAATTTCATTGAAGAGTTGGAGGAGTATTGGTGTGAGCTCTGCTTTGAAGGCCTTGTAAAATTCCGCTGTAAAACCATCTGGTCCTGGAGTTTTCTTAGCTGGGAGGTCTCTTATTGCTGTTTCTATTTCAATGCTTGATATGGGCCTGTTACCCTGGTTTAACTCATCTTGGTTTAGTTTTGGCATGTCAATATTTGCTAGGAAAAGGTCCATTTCTGTCAAGTTCTCAAACTTATTAGCATAAAGTTTTGAGAAGTATTCCCTTATAATGTTCTGAATCTTGGTTGTTTCCGTGGTGATGTTTCCATTCTCATCTCTGAGTTTATTAATTTGGGTGTGTTCTCTCCTTTTTCTGATAAGGTTTGCTAAGGGTCTGTCAATTTTGTTAAGTTTTTCGAAGAACCAACTCTTTGTTTCCTTGATTCTTTCTATAGTTTTTTTGGATTCTAATTCATTTAATTCTGATTTAATTTTGATTATTTCTTTCCGTCTACTGGATTGGGGTTTATCTTGCTGCTCTTTTTCAAGGAGGTTTAGATGTGTCATTAAATTGCTAGTTTCCGATCTCTCCAATTTGTTGATGTAGGAGATCAGAGCTATAAACTTGCCTCTGAGTACTGCCTTTGCTGTGTCCCAGAGGAGCTGGTAATTTGTGTGTTCATTTTTGTTGAATAGCATGAACATTTGAATTTCCTTTCTAATCTCTTCCATGACCCACTCATGATTCAGCAGTGTGTTGTTCAGCCTCCATGTGATACCGGACTTTCTTTGGTGGCTTTTGGTGTTGAGTTCTAATTTTATTCCCTTGTGGTCAGAGAGAATGCAAGGTATAACTTCAATGTTTCTGAATTTAGACAAGTTTGCTTTGTGGCCTAAAATGTGATCTATTTTAGAAAACGTTCCATGTGCTGCTGAGAAGAACGTGTATTCTGATGCTGCTGGGTGAAATGTTCGGTAAATGTCTGTTAAGTCTAGTTGATCTTTGCAGCTGTTTAGATCTGTGGTTTCTCTGTTGAGTTTTTGCCGAGTTGATCTATCTAATGGGGAGAGTGGTGTGTTAAAATCCCCAACAATTAATGCCTTTGGATATATATGGGATTTGAGGGAAAGTAGTGTTTCTTTGATAAATTTGGGTGCTCCATTGTTTGGCGAATAGATATTTAGAATTGTAATATCCTTTAATTAGTATGTAGCGACCTTCTTTATCTCTTCTCACGAATTTTAATTTGAAGTCTATTTTATCAGATATTAGTATTGCAACTCCCGCCTGTTTATGAGGGCCGTTTGCTTGGTAGATTTTGTTCCAGCCTTTAACCTTGAAAATATGTTTGTTTTTACGGGCAAGATGTGACTCCTGCAGGCAGCAAATAGAAGGGTCTTGTTTTTTAATCCAATTAGACAGTCTATGTCGCTTAATTGGAGAGTTCAGTCCGTTAACGTTAAGAGATAGGACTGAGAGGTATTTGGGAGTTCCTGCCATGTTATCCACCTTCTTGGGGGCTGTGAAAGCTGGGTTCTTCCTAAGGTTCTTGGATTCTCAGTTTGGGTGCAGTTTCTTGGCCTTTGTTGCGTTCTTGTTGGTTTTCTATGTGTAGGACATCTTTAAGAATCTTTTGTAGGGCTGGTTTGGTGGAGATGTATTGTTTCAATTTTTCTTTGCTATGGAAGGTTTTTATTTGGCCTTCAGTTATGAAGGAGAGTTTAGCTGGGTACAGTATTCTTGGTTGATAGTTGTTTGTTTTTTAGGGCATGGCATATGTCATTCCAGGATCTTCTTGCTTTGATTGTCTCTGCTGAGAAATCTGAGGTAATTCTAATTGGTTTCCCTTTATAGGTGATGAACCTTTTCTCCTTGACAGCTTTAAGGATCTTTTCCTTGGTCTGGGTTGATCCTGTGTGGATTATAATGTGACGGTGGGATGTCTTATTCTGGTCTGGTCTATTTGGGTTTCTAAAAGCTTCTTGTATCTGAATAGGCCTATCTTTTTGTATGTTTGGGAAGTTCTCTGCTAGGATCCTCTTAAACAAATTTCCTAGACCATTAACTTCTGTTTCTAGGTGCTCCTCTACACCCATTATCCTTAGATTGGGCCTTCTGATGGTGTCTTCCAGGTGTTGGATAGACCTATCATATTTCTTGGACTTGTCTTGGATGGTTGTATGTTCTTTCTCTATAATATCTAGGCTGTCTTCAATCCCTGAGAATCGATCTTCTGCATGGTCTAACCTGCTGTCAAGACTCTCTACTTTGTTTTTTATCTCTTTTCCTTCTAATTGGTCAGCTTTGATGGCTTCAAGTTCTTTGTTGAAGCTCTGTTTTAGGTCTTGTATGAATTTCTTTACTTCCTTAATTTGGTGTTCAGTGTTTGTTCTCAAATCACTTAGTTGATTGGTTATGGTTTCTTTGGACTCCCATTCCTTCTGTTGGGTTCCATTCAGCCTCCTCCTGGGCCCATATCCTGTGACACACACAACACACGATCCCCTCACTGCCGATTGGACTTCTGGCTCCCCTATACCCTCCACTCTGGCCAGGGCTCTGCCACAAATGTGCCCCAGGGGTGGGGGTGGGAGTGTGTATTGATCAGGGGATCCCACTCCTATCCCTAGCTGCCAGTGTCCCAGGAAACAGGGAGATGCAGGGATGGGTGAGGAGAAGTCACCACAGAGGCCCTGGCCTGGAGCAGTGAGAGCCACACAGCCACGCATCTGTACCCTTCCTCTTCTTGGTGGGAACCTGGTGGCTTTAGTCAGAGGTGGGGAGCCGCACCTACACACCTGCCTTCTTGGGTATTTTCCTTTTTTCTGGGGGCTTGGGGTGTTGGATGCAGAAGATAGGTCTCTCTTGCTGTGTGAGCCCTTGTCCTCCATGCTCAGTCACCCTTTCACCTGAAGAGAGGGTCCCAGAAGAGGCCATTAGGGAAGTGAGAGTGCTGGGGGTCAGAGCAGAATGTGAATATCTGGGAGGACCCCCAAAACAAACACACATACACCCAGCCTGTACCCTCCCCCCAACTATCAACAGTTCTCACAGAGTGATCACATTTCCCAGCTCTGCCAGATTCTGCTGGTGCTCCCAGTCCATCTGGTCTCCTTGTCCTTTCCAAGAATCTGCCATGTGGCCCAGAAGCATGTAGCCTGGAAGTAGGGAGTAAGTCTATGTATGAAGCTTTTAAGACTCCATCCATTTCCCCAACGCCGCCCTCACCTCGGGTCAGACACCCCCATGGGGACCCCATGACCCCCTGCTTGTTTTCAGTCCTGGCTCTGAGGAGCCACTTGTCTCGGGACTCCTTAACCAAGCGGCCTAGCCTAGGGTTTTGGTGAATGGGGAGTGAAGGGTCTGGCCCTGGAGAAATGGATAGGCAGGGTGGTGCTGCATCATTAGAGTGGTGTCCACTTGAGTGGGAGCCCCTGATTCCTCTAAGGGAACCCCTGTGCTTCAGCTTGTACATTGTCCCAGATGAGGAACCAACAAACTCTGGAGAGGCACTGCTCTGAGACTCTGTGTGTTTGTGTGTGTGTGTGTGTGTGTGTGTGTGTGTGTGTGTATGTGTGTTTGTAGAAGTGGGTTGCAATAAGGAGGCTGGGTCCTTTGGTAACTTCTGCTTGCTACATTTGGGGGATGCATGGACTTTGTGCCTGGGGTCTGGGGCCCTGGAAGTGTGAGATGCTTGAAGGGGACTCAGCAACATTAAATTACAAGACCAAGGGTCCTCTGTGCCTTGGAGCTGTCTACTCCTTTGGGCCTGGTTGGTGGCACCTGGAGCTTGGGAGGACCTGGATATGAAGCCCACAGGGTTTGGCTTCCAAGGGGGACAGACAGTATGGTCGGGACTTAGTACGGATGTGAGCCCTGCTGGTATGGAGTTCACCAGCATAAATCAGACTCCGTGTTTTCTCATCATGACTTCTGATGGGTGAGGCCAAACCTATTTTATATCTTTTGCTGTGATCTTCATATCTCAGCCTCCTGAGTAGCTAGGATTATATGCATGAGTCTCTGGCATTTGGACTCTCATTCTTTTTGGTGTATTAGGGTTTGAACTCAAGGCCTTAGGCTTGCCAGTCAGGTCGTCTACCACGGTAGCCAAGCCTTTCTCTCTTGGGCAATTCCGAGATAGACACTCACTCCATATGTGCTCAGGCTGGGCTGGATCGTGATCCTCCTATCTGTGACAGGCATGAGCCATGAGGCCTGGTCCTCCTTAGTTGGGATGGTAGACATATAGCGCCATGCTCAGTCATTGCTTTAGATGATTGTCCTGAACTTAGTTTACAGCAACCGTAAAGCTCTGGGTTGCCTCCAGTTGTGAGGAAACAAGGGATCAATACAGGGGGAATCTCTGCAGCAAGGCCAGGCACAGAGGGAGCAGCTGTCAGATACGGTTCTTGGCAATTCTGTGAGCATATGACAGGAAGATAACTGGGAAAGTTCTCAGATGGGGCCTGTTTTTAGTCATGTGAAATGTACGGGATTATGAAACAAAACATGCTTCTCTTTCATCCTTATCCTATTCCCATGAGGAAGGAGATCCTTCACTGTGTTCAGTTTTGTAGCTGGGGAAAATGAGGCATGGAAAGCCAGGTGACCAACTCATGACCTCCAGTTGACAGAAAACTCAGCCTGACTTCTATGCCATGGTCCCGAGGAGAATGTGTGGTATTCAGTACACTTCTTGTGGTGGGAAGTCCACTTCTTGTCAGTCGTGGGGCTTGAACTCTGGGCTTGGGTGCTGTCCTTGAGCTTCTCAGCTTAAGACTAGCACTCTACCCCTTGAGCCACAGTGCTACTTCCAGTTTTCTGGTGGTTCTTTGGAGATAAGAGTCTCATGGATGTTCCCGCCTGGGCTGGCTATGAACCATGTTCATCATATCTCAGCCTCTTAGTTAGGATTATAGTCCTGAGCCACCGGCACCCGGCTTAATTGTAATTCTGACTTTCTTTATCTCTCTCTCTTTCTCTCACAGGAACTGGTTGAATGGGTGCTGAAGAGGTGGCCCAGTGTTCCCATGTGGCTGGAACCCAAGGTGGCCCTCTCATTCTGGAGGTGGGTTGTGGGTCAGGAACTGTCTCACTCAGCCTGTTGAACCAGCCCCATGAGGTAAGCCCCTCTGTGCCTGGCTAGACCGTGACAGTTATTCATTGTCCATCTAGCCTTATTGGACTTAGTATTGTTTTCTACATCCTTTTCTAGCAATTGGCCACAATAATGATACATAGTTATGGAATGAAAATATGATACCATCTTAAGAAAGTCATTTAGAGCTCTGGGAATGTGGCTTCGTCGTACGGTGATTGCCTACCATGCATGAAAACCTGAGTTCAATTCCTCATACCACATAAACAGAAAAAGAAACACTGGAAATGGTGCTGTGCCTCAAGTGGTAGAATGTTAGCCATGAGAGAAAGAAAAAGCTCAGGAATAATTCCCTAACCCTGAGGTTAAGCCGCAGTACTATAGGACTGGCAAAAAAATTTTAGTTAGTAAATGCAAAATAAATAATCCATACTTGGAATATATATTGCTCCTTCCATACTAATACCTGAAAATACTCCCTAATTCATGTATTTTACCTATATTAGGACACTGTGTTGAAAAAAATGTTTTGTTCATTAGATCACAGCAATTAATGCTAGGAATGTGCTTAGAAGTCAGGTGAAGATTAATTCTGGAAACTCAAAGATTCTAGGCTTTTGAGTGGTCACTGCTAATCACAATGAGAAGGATAGTCAAGTGAGATTTGGAAATCTTTTGGGTCAGTCATGGCACCAAAAATGCAGAGGCAAATTATCAGTTGGGACAAGAGAAGGAAAAACTCAAGATGGAAGGAACAAATGATAGTAACTAACGCATACCAGAAACCATTCTAGGGAACCATTTTTGGTTATTGAAGAACTAGTTATCAACCTAGTTCTTAATCTCTGTGTGATAAATGTATCTCCTCCTATGCTGTTTTTCCACACCTGATCTCTTTTTCTTTTTAAAAATCTCAGTCTTTCCTGATACTAAATACACCTACACAGATGGCAAGAGGTTGCTAATGTAAGGGTTCCATAGCTCATGTGTCATTAATGTAACAAAATGGAATAGGAGGACTTATGCATTGCTACCTCAATTTTTCTGAAAAGGGGCCATGTCATCATTTGATTCAAATTTCCATTCTTTGTCTAAATAGTGTCATTAAATGCACTAAATGGAAATATGAGCTGGGTGCTGGTTGCTTAAGCTTGTAATCCTAGCTAATCAGGAGGTTTAGACCACAGGATTCCAGTTCAAAGCCAGCCTGCTCTGGAAAGTCCATGAGACTCTTATCTTCAATTAACTACCAGAACCCCAGAAGTGGTGCCATAGATAAAGGGGTAGAGCACTGAGCTTGTGCTGAATCGTTGAGGGACAGCACCCAGGATCAGAGTTCAAGCCCCACGACTAACAAAAAAGTGCAACTATGACTTTAAGTTTCCCCAAAAGGAAGGACAATGTCAATAGTAATCTTCCAAAGCAGAAAAAAATTCCAAAATGATTCATTGCACTTTCTTTTGCTGAGTTATTTAAGTTATGGCTTCTTGAATGGACATATTCTCTTCTTTTGAAAATTGTCAAATATTAGCTTTATAATAAACTTCATTTAGTATTTATTGGTTCAAATCAGAAGTCTTGATACAGTTAATGTCACTTGGCTTTTTTTGCCAGTCAAGGTGCCTGAACTCTGGGCCTGGGCACTGTCCCTAAGCTGTTCAGCTCAAGGCTAGTGCTCTACCACTTGAGACACAGCACCACATCCAGCAGCTTTTTCTGCTCTTGTGGTGCTGAGGAATCGAAGCCAGGGCCTCATGCATTCAAGGCAAGCACTCTACTCCTCAGCCACCTTCTCAGCCCATCACTTGGCTTTCTTACTATCTCAGTTCAAAGCAAACCCAGGCAGGAGAGTCTGTCAACCTCTCATCTCTAATTAACCACCAAAAGTCCAGAAGTGGGGGTCTGGCTCAAGCAGTAAAGTACAAGCTTTGGGGGCAGGTGGGCAGTAAAGACATCTATTCAGGTACATGGTCCAGCCTCTGGGATCAAGCTCCAGAATCAGCACAAACTGAACAAACAAGCAAACAAACAACAAAAAAAAAAAACAGGTATTTCTTTGGGACCCTCCTTAAAGGAGTACTGGTCTGAGAAGAGACTGAATTTGTTGATTATACTCACTGGATCCTGCTTTTTTGGAATCTATATTGCTATGGAGAACTCAGGACCAGACTAAAGGAATGGATAACTAAATCATGCAACAAGAGAATCATCTCAGGAGTGAAATATCCATCCATAAAGCACTTTAAAATCTCTATGTCTATTTTTCTTTTCAGTAGAACACTTTTAAAACAACGTTATTTCCTTTTCTTCCATGCTGGCCCTCAAATGGCACATTATTTCCTTTTGTAATATTCGCAACCAGAAGTTTAAAACAAGTTTTATATGAGTAAAAACACACTCGAAAAATCAGGGACAGAGTTTCTCTCAAGCCTTGGATCCTTTTCTTGTACAGTAAAAAGGAAAACAAATTAACTTGAACTTTGTCATACATCTATGTTCAATTCCTCTCCTGGGATCAGTTTCCACTTCCAGTAATAGTTACTTCCAGTAGCAATTTATGGTGCTGCTTGATGTATAATGAATGTATGCTGGCTTCATTGAAATAGCACAAGGAAACCTTTGGACATCATGTAGCAGTGTTTAAGATACAACTTAGTAAAGAGAAAATATGAAATTTAAATTGCTTATAAATACATTATCCATGAGTTCATTGAGTTCAAACTTCATAAGTGCTCTGTAAATTAAGGTGAATTTTAAATGGGAAGAGGGTTCTCAGATCATTTTTTGTGAGTGTATGTGCTGTGCATTATTTTCAAGTGTACAAAAGTTAATAGTAAGAGAAACAATAGCAATAATAGGAGAAAGAGAAGCTCTGTGTTTAAGGGTTCAATACAATATAGAAGACTCTACAAATAAGACAACATTGAAACAATGAAGCCAAGTTCAGTATGTAGATTTACAGAAGTGATATAGAGAAAGCATTTCTCCTAAGTGGAACATAAAGTATGACACCACTCCCTTTCTAAATCACATTTCCAATTGTGCAAATTTGTAAAAAGTAGAATCGAAGAATGATTCTGGTTCCATGCAAGTCAAATATAAGAGAATGGGCTTAACTGGAAAAAAAAGTCCATTTTGAAAGTGCAGGTATTATACTTGCAATGAACCTGGAGGCAAAGATCATGTTTATTTTTATTTCATATATATATACATATATATATATATATATATATATATATATATATATATATATATATATATATATATATATGGGCGCTGTCCCTCTGCTATTCAGCTTCAGGCTAGTGCTCTACCACTTGAGCCACAGTACCACTTCCAGTTTTCTTGTAGTTAGAGAAAAGAGTCTCTGGGACTTTCCTACCAGGGCTGGCTTTCAACCTCAATCCTCAGATCTCACCGCCACCCAGCTTAAGATCACATTTCTAACAGTGTACATTCAGCATATGTAATGTGTATGTTCATCTATCATTATATAAATTCTTAAGTTAAAAATCTGTGCTACAGGTTAGACTTCACACTCACAAAACGTTTGTCGTTTAAAAGTTGATACTCCTGGAAAACTAAAACTTAAGAATGTAAAGGAGTCTGGGAAGTTCAGTTTGCATCCCGCCTGGGCAGAACAATCTTTGAGACACTATCTATAATTAACCAGCCAAAGCTGCATTGGAAGAACAGTTCAAGTGATGGAATACCACTCATGAGCAAGATTGTTGAATAAGAGCTTGAGGCTTTTGCATACATACATACAAACATACGCATACACACAGAGGCACTTATATGTGCACACATGAATACACAAATGAAACAACTCTCAGAATATGTAGAAAAGTTAGAAAGCAATAGAAAATATTTTCTGAGTAAAACTAGAATCAAGTGAAAAATTTTAATATTAAAAAGTCCTCAAGTGAACTTTATTCAAAAATGTTTGAGACTATTACATAGGTAGGGACCAGAGATAGTAAGAAAGTCAAGTAATCATTATTAAAGGGATCGGGTTCATGGGGGAAAGAATCAGAGACCCCTGCATGTGCATCTGAAAATGGTCATATCCTGTGTCAAATGTTAGAACATCTTTCAAATTGTACATAAACAGTCTGAGCAGTCAATGGATAAGATCCTCAGAGAAGTTCAGAATTGCTAGAGTGTTTCTAGATTAAATAAACCAACAAACTATGGCAGGGCAATGTGATACAATCCTGGAATTCTAGCACACAGACTAAGACAGGAGATTAGAGAGTGGAATTACACAGTTATACCTTCCCTGGACCAGGTAGTATAGTTTTGTCTCAAAACAAACCAAATTACAAGAAAGGAATACACAGTTGGAAGTTTGGGCTAATTTTGTCATTATGTTTTGAGAAGTCAAGTTTCCTATTGAAATGCAACTGATATATAATCCTCAGTTGTGTTTTAAATGTTCTCTTCATTACAAACATTCTTAGATGCAAAATAGCTCATGATTCCCATCCAAAATTTGAAAAAGTAAGTAAACGTCATTCTGTTGGATGCCAAAGAAATGATGAAGGTTTACAAAATTTAAGCCCGGAGAAATAGCACAGTTCGTCTAATGTAGGACTTTGTGGACCTTGCAAAATTAGAATTTAGATTCAAAATAAATAGATTGTTTTTTTTATAATTCCATATTCTATAGGATACTACAAAATACTTTTTAAGTAGAGGCTTTAACTGACAAATTCACAAATTATTCTGGCATTCTATTTGCCTAGAATATTCTTTTAAGAGAGTTATAATTTGAACTTAGCTAATAGGTAATTCCAAAAGTTCATGTATAAAATAATAATGTGAATAATCTAGACAGAATTGCCAACAAATGGATGATATTAATTTATAAATTTAGAAAAATCTTTTTTTGAGGGTTTGGTATAACATGGTATGAAGAGGATGATTGTGTGACATCTTTCTTCTACCTATATGTTACACAGGAAGCAATTTCCTTAATTATGTGCCTCGGTATGCAATGAGAATAACGCTAGGTTTGGGTTCATTTTTGTTTTATATTTTTTTAGCGGGGTCCGGTCGTGAGGCCTGAACTCTGGGCCTGGGTGCTGTCCCTCAGCTCTCCTGTTCAAGGCTAGCGCTCTACCACTTGAGCCACAGCGCCACTTCTGGCTTTTTTTCTTTTTGCATATGTGGTGCTGAGGAATCAAACATGCATGCAAGGCACTCTACCATTGAGCCACCTTACCAGCCCAATTTTTGTTTTTGTTTTATTGATTTGACCTAGAGCTTGAACTCTGGGCCTGGACACTGTCTCTGAGCTCAAGGCTCCTGCCCTACCACTTCAACCTCAGTGCCACTTGTGTCTGGCTATTTCTGAGAAGTTTATTGGCGATAAGATTCTAAGGGACCTTCCTGCCTGGATAGGCTTTGAACCATAATCTTCTGATCTTAGTATCCTGAATATCTATGATAGTTAAAAAAGTATAAATATAAGTAATATTTGCAAGTGTTCTGATCTCAAGAATACCACTGGGGGAAAATTGATGCAACTGAGTTTATTGTGGTGTTCTTTGCAGAACAAGGAGGGCATCACAATACCAGACATGTACTATTTTTTTCACAGTAGAGATAAACTATTCATGATGTGAATTAAGGGAATTTTAAGGTGCACCTTACAATTTGGAAACTGTTGGGATAGGATGACTTTATGGCATAAAGCTGGGGATTGCTTACTCTTGAAGAATTATTACAGATACTTCATAGTTTTATCCTCTACAAGAATGTGACTATTTTTCTGTTGACTTCTCAATCTTTAACACCCCATTGGAAACTGCATCTATTGCAGAATTATATAACATGAAAACAAGTACTGTTTTGAATCTCTCAGGTATGGAATGTTCAGAATTTGAAAATGAGTAGTTATTAGTCATAGGAATTTTGAAGAACACATATATTCTGTCCTAACAAATTATTTAATTTTTAAAGTTATGGGTTTCTATACAATTAAACTGTTTTCGGTTTTATATGTGTGAAAGTGCTAAATTTATTTTTTCCAAAATATGCAAGTACATTGTGAAAATATTGTCTAGTTGGAAAACATTCAAGTTGACGAACTTCTGATAAACAAAGGTTAATTAAACCAAATTAGATGACAAATAGTATTGATTTTTTAAAATTTTACTCTATAAAGAATAACATTAACTATACCAATACAGTGAAATTTTATTTTATGCAGCTCATTTGTTAAATTTAATTTTACTGTCAAAGTGATGTACAGTCGGGTAACAGTAATTGTAAGGTAGTTAATACATAACTTTTCAAACTTGTTACCCCCTCCCGCACTTTTCTCACAGTTTTCCTTCACCTCAATACCCCTCACAAGTTGTAATGTATATTTCCAACATATTGTCTTGTGAGTATTGCTAATGCATTGGTTTGCCCTTTGTCGTTTGTGTCACCATTGTTATGTTCCTCTTCCCTTCCCTAATTAAGGTAAATGTATACACAATACACAGGGTACCAAAATCAAATACAGCAAGGGATAAACCAAAGGGGGAAAACCAAAGAAAATAGAAATCACATAATACATAAAAAAAAAACAACCGCAAATAAAAATCTCTGATTCCATATCTTGGAGTTCATTTTGTTCAACATCAGCTTATATGGTCATATATATGCATAACGAAGTCACGGGAAAATAATAGTTGAATGGACACTATATAGTGAAAACAGCATGTTAGCTGTTTTTGATGGTAAAGGTGGAATTAGGATTGGTGAATTCGCGGTTTTGATAAAGGAATTTTAAAAGAGTTTTAAAATTATGACAAGTAAATTTTAATTGTTCAAACTTTTTAACAACGTAGCCTATTAAGAAAATTTAAAATTGCCTGGGAAAATAGGCTTTCATGCAAAGAAATCTATGGATACTTAGGGGAGAGGGAGCAATGTGAGTGAAGATGGCTCATATTCACACTAAACAAACAAACCTCAGAAACCTTTCTGTAAATCCTGTAGCTTCCCTTGAAAATTGTCCTTACCCAGGAAATATACTCTTACTGTGTGAAACAAGGTTATAGTGCAATTTAATTCAAATTTCTTTTTTAAAAAAAGACATCAAAATTTGTGAACTGACCTTTAATTACCAAACAGTAATTCTCTGAAAAAGATAATTTGGGTCAAAATATTTTGGGAGAAAGTGCCCTCCACAATGAAAAAAGGTATTGGGTAAACACATTTCTGTTTGTAATACTTTCCACAATGTCTTTGCACGTAAAGCACTGAAACCGAAAAAAAATCTGATTGGCTCCTTCAAACCAGTGATTTCACATTTCTAAGTGGCTCACAAATATAATATCCTTATTAACATGAGATAGAGATGACTTCTCCTATTACATAAGACAAAAAGTTTTGGGTTCAGAAAAGAATTGAGCACATGGAAAAGGTAAGAAAACAGTGTCTTTAGAAGCCCTAGCTAAGCAAATTGGCTTCAGCAGTGGAGGGAGGTAAAAACTTTTTGATATAGATTGTAATATTTTTGCTACCTAAAGTGATATTACAAAGCCGATTTGGCTCACTACAATGCAGAACTGATTGAATGAAAACATGAAAATAAACCCCACATCCAAACGAGGCAAATTCAAAGATTTTTAAAGGAGAAACCATGAAGATGTAGCAGTGAGGGAGGCCTTATAGTCCTTTAGCTTCACTAGACTTGAAGCCAAGAAGTTGTGATTAATTGGAAATCAGACAAGAGATAAGAGGAAGACATAAAATAGGACATAGAAGCATTGTCCTTTGTAACAGACACTGTCATCCAAGGTATGGGTGATTTAACTTTATTCTCTTCCATACATCTTGATGAGCAAATGCAAAACTAAGAGAAAAAAATCTACTGAAATAATTTTGCAAAGAATAACTTCACTGTTCCTGATATGGTATCAAAGGAGATTCTTAAGAGAGAAGATAAAAGTGGAGTATTCTGCGGTTTCTCTAAGCACCTAGTTAGCAAAATATATCTTTGAGGTTAGAAGTGATTGAACCAAAAAGTGTTGGAGTACTTATGTTTGTGGGCACTTTAGACACAAGAAGACTTTCAAGGTAAAAGAATAAAGAAAAACGGATATCCAAATATTTGTGATCACAATTTCTTGGACTGGTTTTTTTGGAGACAAAGTTTTACATTAGAGTTTAGTCTGATTAACATCAATGTTGGGTTTTTATGGCAACCAAATGCAGGGGTGAATTTTAATGGACTCCCTTGAAAAAGTAAACAGCATGATAAAAAAAAATGGCAGAAGTAGTGCTGTGGCTCAAGCGGTAGAGTGGTAACCTTGAGCTGAAGAGCGAAGGTACAGTGCCCAGAGTTCAAGCCCAATGACCACCCCCCAAAAAAAGTACCCATTACTTTAGGGGCTGGGAAGGTGGCTCAGTGGTAGAGCGCTGGCCTTGCATGCCTGAGGCCCTGGGTTTGATTCCTAAGCACCACATAACAAACAAGACCACACTAAACCTACCAGCACAACTATGTTTATTGCAGCACTATTTACCATAGCTAAGATATGGAACCAACCCAGATGCCCCTCAGTAGATTAATGGATCAAGAAAATGTGGTATATATACACAATGGAATTCTATGCCTCCATCAGAAAGAATGACATTGCCCAATTTGTTAGGAAATGGAAAGGCTTGGAAAAAATTATATTAAGTGAAGTAAGCCAAGGCTAAAGAAAGATAGGTCCCATGGTTTCCCTTATTTGCAATATATAGTATATTTATGAGTGAAGCAGAAAAGGTCAGATAATGTGATGTTAGGAAAATGAACCCTTAGATATGTGTTTAAATTTTTTTTTCATGCATTTGTTTCTAACGCATTTATAAGATTATCTCTTTGTTGCTTTGTATGTCTGTCCCCCACACTACACCCCTGCTTTCACTATATTTGATGTCAGTGTAATTTGTGGAGGAGAAGGGGAAAAGCAAGTCGTTGAAGGATAACTGTGGACCCGTTAGAACAAGGAGAAGTACAAATTATCATGTCAAAAACGAACTTTACAACTTTGCTGGGGGGGAGGGTTCGTTGGGGGGGTAAGGGGAGGCTGGGAAGGGATGTGAAGGGTAAACAAAGGAGGAGGCTGCAATGCTTGATAAGAAATGTACTCATTATTTTGCCCATGTAATTGTAACCCCTCTGTACAGTATGTTCACAATAAAAAATAAAAATTAAAAAAAATCCAGAAGTGGCGCTGTGGCTCAAGTGGTAGCGCACTAGCCTTGAACTGAAGAGCTAAGGGACAGCAACCAGGCCCAGAATTCAGGCCCCACGACAGCACCAAAAAAATGGCAAATAATATTTTGTGAATTACTTTCATCATCACTTTTCCAGAACAAAGAAGGAAATATATATCACTCAAAATCAATTGACTTTAAAGTATGAGGAAAGAGTAGTGAAGAGAGATGAAAGAAAACATAGAGGATTGTTTTCTCTCCAGCCGAGTAATAGGTTCTTGATCTTGTTTCTTCCATTCTGTCTTCACAAGCTATTAAGTGTGGCTCAGGACTGGAGTATCCATTTCAGACAGAGAGAACTCACAGAAGGAAGATAACATTTGCAGCAAATATAGGAGATTTGTAACCTGAGACAATCTATTTAAATCCGTTCAAATTTCTCCTCCACCCCAAACTGCCCTCTTTGAATAGTTTTGTTTGCTTTTCCCAAGACTGCCCTTTATTAACTGCTTAAAATTTTGAGAGGTCATATTCATATTCTTTAGAGATTGCTGTTTGGTTGTAATTTTTGTGTGTTTTTTCACTGATTTTCAAAAGATTGTGCAAGTGTGTTACAATTAAATATGTCCATCTAATTGACCAATGCTCCTGGATCACATTCACTCCTTCTATCATTGTCAACCAACTCCTTCTCCAAGATTTATTTCAGATTTACCACTTCATTTATCACATATGTACATTGATGTTCTAGCTGTATTTGCTCCTTGTTCCATTTCTCATTCATTCTTTGTATTTACTATTATTCCTCTCTGGTTTCAACTTCCTGATAGTCATTCTGTTAAACTGTCTGTTAATAGTTTGAAAGGTTTATATACATTCCATGGAATTTCAATCCTGCATATACTTGAACTTATGTCAGCTTATATTTCCATAATTCATTCATCTGCAATAATAATTTGCAAGACTGGAGGCGTGAATCACCTAGACATGATTTAATTCTCATCCATTTGGAAGATTGATCTTTAGTCAATAAGCAAGTTTAAAAATGGTTTAGAATGTATTCCTACCTACCGGTTTTTATAAATGGCTTTGTACAATGGTGTGTGATTATTTTATTTTACATGGGATAATATTTTCTACTACATTTAAGTTTTCAAACAAGAAAATTAAAATTTACTATTATATTGGAATATGATAGAAATAGAAGATAGATTTTATGTTTGTCACATCTCTGACGAGTACCCATATTCAAGACTTACTATGTTAGACAGATAGGGAAAATACAAAATAACATATGATAAGGCAACTATTTGTGACTTTTTAAAATGTACCTTATTAAATGATAAAATTTACTTTATTAGCTAATGTTTGGTTTTGAAATATGGGAGGCTGATATATTTAACAAATTTTGGAAGGCACCTAAAGAACAACACAAATGGTGGGTGGTACTATTTCTACAGTTCAATGAATGGTTGAACCTGATTGGCATTATTGCGGGGTAAGTAAATCAACTCTATTGTAACTCTATTATAACTCTATTGCCACTAAGTATCATCTGTTTGTCAAATGTTATTTTGGAGAATGTGATTTTTTTTGGTAGGTCGTGGGGCTTGAAATCTGGGCTTGGGGACTGCCCCTGCGCTCTTCAGCTCAAGGCGAGCACACTATCACTTGAGCCACAGTTTCACTTCTGATATTCTAGTGGTTTATTGGAGATAAGTGTCTAACGGACTTTCCTGCCCGGGCTGGTTTTGAACAATTATCCTCAGATCTCAGGCTCCTGAGTATTTTTTTTAATATTTTTTATTGTGAACATACTGTACAGAGGGGTTACAATTACATGGGCAAGATAATGAGTACATTTCTTATCAAGCATTGCAGCCTCCTCCTTTGTTTACCCTTTACATGCCTTCCCAGCCTCCCCCTGTACCCCCACCAAATGGTCCCCCCCCACCAAAGTTGTAAAGTTCGTTTTTGACGTGACAACTTGTACTTCTCATTGTTGCAACTGGTCCACCGGTATCCGTAAACAATTTGTTTTTCCCCTTCTCCTCCACAAATTATACCGACATCAAATATAGTGAAAGCAGGGGTGTAGTGTGGGGGACAGACATACAAAGCAACAAAGAGATAATCTTATAAATGCGTTAGAAACAAATGCATGAAAAAAAATTTAAACACATATCTAAGGGTTCATTTTCCTAACATCACATTATCTGACCTTTTCTGCTTCACTCATAAATATACTAGATATTGCAAATAAGGGAAACCATGGGACCTATCTTTCTTTAGGCTTGGCGTACTTCACTTAATATAATTTTTTCCAAGCCTTTCCATTTCCTAACAAATTGGGCAATGTCATTCTTTCTGATGGAGGCATAAAATTCCATTGTGTATATATACCACATTTTCTTGATCCATTAATCTACTGAGGGTCATCTGGGTTGGAACCATATCTTAGTTATAGTAAATAGTGCTGCAATAAACATAGTCTTGCTGGTAGGTTTAGTGTGGTCTTGTTTGTAAACATTAGGGTAAATGCCCAATAGTGGGATGGGTGGGTCATAGGGGAGTTCTATGTGAAGTCTTCTGAGGAAGTTCCATACTGCTTTCCAAAGTGGTTGAACAAGTTAACACTCCCACCAACAATGAAGTAAGGTTCCCTTCTGTCCACATCCCCTCCAGTATCTGTTGTTATTAGAGTTCTTGATTTTTGCCATTCTAACTGGGGTGAGGTAGTATCACAATGTTGTTTTTATTTGCATTTCTTTTATGGCTAGGGAGGTTGAGCATTACCTCATGTGTCTTTTGGCCATCATTCTTTCTTCTTCAGAGAAGTTTCTCTTTAAGTCTTTAACCCACTTATTTATTGGGCAGTCGTTTCTTTGAGGATTTGTTGTTGGGGGATTTAATTTTTTGAGTTCCAAGTATATTTTAGATATGAGACCCTTGGCCGTTGCATGGCTAGTGAAGATCTTCTCCCAATCCGTGGGCTTTCTATTGATCTTGCTAGCTATGTCCTTCGCCATTCAGAAGCTCTGGAACTTCATGTTATCCATTTGTCCAACCTTTCTTTGATTTGTTGTGTTTTGGCTCTCTAAGAAAAATTTGCCCTGTTCGAAGGAGACCTAGGGTTTCTCCTATTCTATCCTCTAATATTTTCAGAGTGTCTGCTTTGACTCCGAGGTCTGTAATCCATTTGGAGTTGATTCTGGTGCAGGGTGATATATAAAGATCTAGCTTTAGTTTTCTACAAGTAGTTAACCAATTTTGCCAGCACCATTTACTGAAGAGGCTGTCTTTGTTCCATTCTATTTTTTTAGCTCCCTTATCAAAGATTAGATAGCTACAGGTCTGTAGGTTTCATTTCTGGGTTTTCAATTCTATTCAATTTGACCTGAGGTCTGTTCTTGTGCCACTACAAACTGATTTGATTACTATACCTTTCTAGTAGAATTTGAAATTTGGTATTGATATTCCTCCAGCAGTGTTCTTCCCGATGCGAAGCGTTTTTGCTACATGGGGTCTTTTATTGTTCCATATGAATTTTTTGATTGCCTCTTCTATTTCCTTGAATCATGAGGTTGGAATTTTGATAGGTATCACATTAAATTTGTAGATAGCCTTGGGAAGTATTGCCATTTACACGATGTTAATATTTCCAAACCAGGAGCATGGGAGGTTTTGCCATTTTCTAAGTTCTGTTTTGATTTCCTTTTACATGTTTTTAAAGTTTTCATCATAGAGGTCCTTCACTTCTTTGGTTAAGTTGATTCCTAGACATTTTATTTTGGGGGGGCTATTACAAATGCAGTTGCTTTCCTAATTTCAACCACACTTTTCTCATTGTTGTCATACAGAAAAACCATTGATTTTGGGGGGTTCATTTTATACCTTGCTACTTTGCCAAAGTTTTAGATTAACTTGAGTAATTTGGGAGTGGAGTCTATGGTATTCTTTAAATACAAGACCATGTCATCTGCAAAGAGGGAGTTTTACTTCTTCTTTCCCTATGTGGTTCCTCTTTATGTTTCCATCTTGTCTTATTGATGTAGCTAGGCATTCTATTTTACTACATTGAAGAGAAGTGGAGAAAGTGGGCATCCTTGTCTTGTTCCTGAGTTAAGAGGAAATGGCTTTACTTTTTCAACATTAAGTATAATGCTGTCTGTAGGTTTGTCATATATAGCCTTTATTGTATTGAGAAATGTTCCATGGATTCTTAATTTTTCCAAAACCTTCATCATAAAGGGGTATTGGATCTTGTCGAATGCTTTTCCTGTATCTATTGAGATAACCATGTGATTCTTATCCTTGCTAATGTTGATGTGATGAATAATATTAATTGATTTGCATATATTTAACCAGCTTTGCATCCCTGAAATGAATCCTGTTTGATCGTGGTGCATGATTTTTTGGATGAATTGTTGAAGTCGATTGGTCAAAATTTTTTTGAGAAATTTTGCATCAATGGTCATCAAAGAAATGGGTCTATAGTTCTCTTTCTTTGATGAGTCCCTTCCTGGTTTTGGGATGAAGGTTATGATGGCTTCATGGAATGTGTTTGGTAGTAAACTTTGTCTTTCAATTTCATTGAAGATTTGGAGGAGTTTTGGCGTGAGCTCTGCTTTGAAGGCCTTGTAAAATTCCGCTGTAAAACCATCTGGTCCTGGACGTTTCTTAGCTGGAAGGTCTCTTATTACTGTTTCTATTTCAATGCTTGATATGGGCCTGTTAAGCTGGTTTAACTCATCTTGGTTTAGTTTTGTCATGTCAGTATTTGCTAGGAAAATATCCATTCTGCCAAGTTCTCAAACTTATTAGAATAAAGTTTTGAGAAGTATTCCCTTATAATGTTCTGAATCTTGGTTGTTTCTGTGGTGATGTTTCCATTCTCATCTTTGAGTTTATTTATTTGGGTATGTTCTATTCTTTTTTTAATAAGATTTGCTAAGGATCGGTCAATTTTGTTAATTTTGTCGAACAACCAACTCTTTGTTTTGTTGATTCTTTCTATAGTTTTTTGGATTCCTATTCGTTTCATTCTTATTTAATTTTAATTATTTCTTTCCATCTACTGGTTTGGGGTTCATCTTGCTGCTCTTTTTCAAGGAGATTTAGATGTGTCTTTAAATTGTTGGTTTCAGATCTCTCCAATTTGTTGATGTAGGAGCTCAGAAATATAAACTTGCCTCTGAGTACTGCCCTTACTGTGTCCCAGAGGAGCTGGTAATTAGTGTGCTCATTTTTGTTGGATAGCATGAACATTTGAATTTCCTTTCTTTATCTCTTCCATGACCCACTCGTGATTCAACAGTGTGTTGTTCAGCTTCCACGTGTTATCGGACTTTCTTTGGTGGCTTTTGTTGTTGAGTTCCAATTTTATTCCCTTGTGGTCAGAGAGAATTCAAGGTATAATTTCAATGTTTCTGAATTTGGACAAGTTTGCTTTGTGGTCTAAAATGTGGTCTATTTTAGAAAATGTTCCATGTGCTGCTGAGAAAAACGTGTTTTCTGATGCTTCTGGGTGAAATATTTGGTAGATGTCTGTTAAATCTAGTTGATGTATGCAGTTGTTTAGATCTGCGGTTTCTCCGTTTAGTTTTTGCAGAAGTTGATCTATCTAGTGGGGAGAGTGGTGTCTTAAAGTCCCCAGCAATTAATGTCTTTGGATATTTGTGGGATTTGAGGGAAAGTAGTGTTTCTTGGATAAATTTGGGTGCTCAATTGTTTTGCGAATAGAAATTTAGAAATGAAATATCCTCCTGAAGGAGAGATCCATTAATTAGTATGTAGGGACCTTTATCTCTTCTCATGAGTTTTAATCGGAAGTCTATTTTATCTGATATTAGGATTGCAACTGCCGCCTGTTTATGGGGGCCATTTGCTTGGTAGATTTTGTTCCAGCTTTTAACATGGAAAATGTGTTTGTTTGTATGGGCAAGATGTGACTCCTGAAGGTAGCAGGTAGAAGGACCTTGTTTTTTAATCCAACTAGAAAGTCTATGTCGCTTAATTGTAAAGTTAAGTCGGTTAATGTTAAGAGATAGGACGAAGAGGTATTTGGGAGTTCCTGTCATGTTATCCATCTTCTTGGGGGTTGTGAAAACTCTGTTCTTCCTATGGTTCTTGGATTCTCAGTTTGGGTGCAGTTTTTTGGCCTTTATTGTAGCCTTGTTGGTTTTCTATGTGTAAGACATCTTTAAGAATCTTTTGTAGGGCTGGCTTGGTGGAGATGTATTGTTTCAATTTTTCTTTGCTATGGAAGGTTTTTATTTGGCCTTCAGTTATGAAGGAGAGTTTAGCTGGGTACAGTATTCTTGGATATTTTGTGGTTTTCCATGCAAAATCCTAAAATAATTTTACATCAAGCTCTTTTTTTTTCTTAACTTCTTAAACTTACCACAAGGAGATATTTTAACTAGAGCTGAGCACCATTTTGAACAAATACCAAAAAACTTTATTTAAACACTCCCACATGGATTAAGATTACATTGAAAGCAGAATGTCAACTATTAAAATTATCCAATAAGGGGCAAGGATAAGGTTTTGTGTCTACAAAGGATGGCAAACAATACTGACTTCCTCCCCAATGGATACAGACACAGCCCAGTCAGGACAGCCCTGTATCCTGCAAGGAATCGGCCACCAGTTGAGAAAAAAGAAATCCCCACTGCGCACCAGGGGGCAGGTTAAAAAGTTGACTGCAGAAGGTCAAAAGATGTTACAACGCACTGGTAAACCTGTCACGGTTGAGAACTTGTTCCTGGCCATTTGTGCCCTGCTTACTGTAAACTCTGTCCATGCTAATGCTTATGTGAGTTATTGGGCCTTTGTTCCTTACTCTCCTTTATTGGAACCTGTTGTTTGGGGAGACATGGATATATCTGTCTATAATGTTCCTGCTGTTTTATCTCCTCCTTGGAATAATTTGACATTTTACAATAAGGATGATGATAGCTTTTTAAATATTACTTACTCATTCGTTGACTGTTCGCCTGGGGCCTCCTCCATGTTTTGTTATGAATTGGCAACATTGGGTTTTACCTGGGAAACACACTTCCAATTCTAAAACACAGCTGCAGCGATTAACTACTTAGTCCATTAATAGTAGCTGGGAAAGCATCACCTATGATGGCGAGATATCCTTACCTATGTGCCCTAATTTTACTTATATTAATTTAAAATATCAGCCTTTTGTGTGTTAAGAGTGTAGAGGAACATTTGGAAAAATGTTCAATAATTTTATTAATTGGAGACCTTTTGGAGAGTTTATTAACACATGTTCAGAATGGAATATTACCAGATGTGAATTATCAAATGTTACTAGGATGCTGGATGCCATTAATGGATCGCTTACTGAAGGTCGATTGATGGCCTGGGGAGATGGAGGCATTGCAGATGCTCGATGGGCTTTCATGGCTGCACCCACTGCTGTTCAGACTCATCTTTGGAAGGTCGCAGAGGCGCTGACACCCGTGATGCTATCAAAAGGATAATTTTTGGGGATGGCGAACTCTGCGTCCACTTATAATTTTACTTTGTACAAATCTTATAATGTAACTTCCTGTGTACCTCTGCCTTATGTATTTTTAGTGGGAAATTTTACATTTTCCACTACTATTTCTTGTTTTAATTGTCGCCTGTATTCTTGCGTTAATTCGTCTCTTAATTTTAATGACAGTGATAGAACTATGATATTACAACAAAGAGCTCGTATTTGGCTACCTGTTAAATTAGGAAGAGAATGGTCCCAAAATTCTTTGGATAGTGTTGTTATTGAATTTTTTACCAAACTACTAAAACGTACAAAACGTATGATTGGAGCCATTATAGCTGTGATTTTAAGCTTAATTGCTATTACCACTGGTGCTATGATGTCTGGAATTGCCCTACACACTTCCTTACAAACAACACTTTGTGAAAGAATGGCACCGGGATTCATATAAATTGTGGGTCTCAGAGGTAAAAATTAATGCTCGATTAAAAACACAGATTAATATTCTTAAACAGACAGTGGGATGGTTAGGAAAAAAGTTATTGGTTGTGGAAAAACAGTTATTGTTAAAATGTGATTGGAATTCTACTACCTTTTTCATTACTAATGTAAAATATAATAAATCTATACATGATTGGAATGTAATACAGCAGTATTTATGAGGAAATTCTACTGCTGCTCAATTGATTGCTCAATTACAATTTAATGTACATGATATTATTGGTAAACAATCTGCAAATGATGGTGCTTCTAATATTGCTGATACATTTATTAAACAGTTGGAAGGGTTATATCTGAAAGGAATACTACAAAGCATTTCACATACTGCTAGTGGTTTGGGAATTATGATTGTTATTATTCTGTTTGCACTTGTGTGATTATATTTGATTTTTATGAAACCAATGCCAGCTTGTGGAAAGCTTTTTTTTCCTTGTGGAAAGCTTTACTTTTAAAACAAATGAAAAAAGAAAGAAATTGTGAAGACTCGGGGTCTATGTTGAGGGGGCAGAATGATACAGGCTCCAGCCTCAGGATTATCTGAGGACTGTGTTTGGGATTAGGAAAGCTCTTGGCATGCTGGGCTAGAGAGGGAAAATGTTCTCTCTCCCTATCTCAAAACACATGTCATAGACTCCTGGGAGCCGAGGAAGTAGCTCTTCTGCTTGCTTACGCATAGATTAACAGTTGGTCAAGCATTTTCCTGAGATTGGAGAAGTGGTTTGAGCTTGCTCTAAAATAGTTTATATAATTATATACCAAGACATTGTCTCATAGGTCAAGTAAAAATGTATCTGTTGCAATTTTTATGTGAATGTCTTCTGACCAAATCTTGGCCAAGATCATGCTTCCTTGTCTTTAAATACTCACTAACAATAAAGCACAGCATGCAGTGGCAATTGTTGTTTACACTCTGCATCCTCTGCGTCCTGGTGATTTTGTTACCCTTACCTAGGGACCCCAAGGCAATAGACTTTGACAATAGAGGATACCAGGAAATTGAAAGATTTCCAATATTCATGGATAGGCAGAATTAATATGGTGAAAATGGCCATACTGCCAATTAATAAACGCATTCTATGCTATTTCCATTAAAATTCCAGTGACCTACTTCTCTGAAATAGAGAAAATATTCCAAAAATTCATATGGAACGACAAAAGACCTAGCATAGCCAAAACAATTTTAGGCAAAACAAAGAATGCAGGACGGTTCATGATACAGGACTTCAAGCTATACTATAGAGTCATAATAAAAAAGACAGCTTGGAACTGGCACACAAAGAAACCCAAAAATAAATGAGACAGGTTAGAGGACCCAGAAATATAGCCGCATATGGACAGTCAGTTGATATTTGACAAAGGAGCCAAAGATATACAGTGAAAGAAGCACCACCTCTTCAACTACTGGTGTTGGGAAAACTGGCCACATGCAGAAAACTAAAAGTGGATCCTAGCCTATCACAGTGCACTCACATCAACTCAAAATAGATTAAAGACCTTAACATCAAGCCTGAAACTCTGAAACTACTGCAGGACTGAGTATGAGAGACACTTTAACTTGTAGGCATAGGTAGGAACTTCCAGAAGAGATGCCCAGGGTCACAACAAATTTGAGAATGACTCAATGGGACTACCTTAAAATAAAAAGTTTCTGCACAAATAAAAATAGCAACCAAACTAGAAGGAAAGTCAAATAATTGGGAAAATTATTAACCAGCAATAGATTAGACAAGGGTCTAATAGCCATTATATATGGTGAACTCAAGAAACTACCTCTTCACAAATCTAACACACCAATCTTGAAATGGTCAAGGGAGCTAAAGAGAGACTTCTCAGAAGAAGAGATAAAAAACAGCACAGAAACACGTGAGGAAATGTTCATAATCCCTGGCTGTAAAGGAAATGCAAATAAAAACAACTCTGAGATACCACCTTACTCCATTCAGATTGGCCCACATCCTAAATTCAGCCAATGACAAATGCTGGAAGGGATGCAAAGAAAGAGAAACATTACTGCATTGCTGGCGGTAATGTGTATTAATATAACCACTTTTTAAAGCATTCTGGAGGTACCTCAGAAAGCTAAATATCGACCTCTCTTATGAATTGGCCATACCACTCGTAGGCACCTACTCTGAACAACAGGAACCAGTATAAAAAGACACACATGTCAATGATTATTGCAGCACTGTTCACAGTAGCCAAGATTTGGAAACAACCCAGATTAGCCACTACTGATAAGTGGATCCAAAAATTGTGGTACCTATATAAAGTGGAATACTATGCAGCCTTTAAAGGACAAAATAATGGCATTTTCAGGGAAATGAATGGAACTCGACCAAATTATTTGAGTGAGGTAAGCCAAGAATAACAAACAAACGGCACAGGGTCTACCTGATATGTGGATTCTAAAGCCAAAATGCAAGAAGGTATGACAAAATAAACAGGACTTGATAAACAAAGGACAGCCACTCATTTTGTTGTATCACCATTAATGATTCCATGTTCTTGACCATGTAGATAGTAGAAATATGCACGCAATGGAGAGAAGCCAGGAGGAGGAACACAATAAGTGGAAAATGGAACAACATACAACAAAGTGGCCCATCAGCTGCACTGGACATACAAGAAAAATAACTAAGCAAGACAAACACAGTGATGGGAAGGGAGGGATGTTTGGGAAAGAGGTAAAGAGGGAATACCCTACACTAAGCAAAAGGAAAAAAATGTAAACATTATCTGAGGTAGGAAAAATAATTACAATTGTCAAAGCTCATAGAATTAACAAACTTTAGACCATGATAACAATAATTTGCCTAGTCAAGGTTAAAATGTGTTTGTGACTTTAACTATCAAAATTCCACAGAAATGTGAAATATATGTAATCACCTATCTCAATTTTTACAAAATGTGTGAGAAGGGAAGTTTTATGAGGGATGAGTGACAATGTTGTCAGACACCTTGTATTCATATACTGTTCTGTAGAATGGAAACTTCTTTGTACAACTACTTAAAGATAATAATAAAAAGCGTTTAAAAATAAATAACTATTAGCATGACAATAAAAAAGTTCAAATATAAAATAAGAAATTAAATCCAGTTGGAAGGAAAATTTCTTTGGGGAGAGTAATGTAGTTTATTCTATAGCAAGTATCAGTTCAGCATTAAATTCAAAAGCTAGACCTCAAGTAAATGAAATAAACTAAGAAATTGAGTTAAAAAAAGGAAAAAAGAAACTCCACCCACTCTTCCTTGCCTGGACAGCTGGTATGGGTAAAATGCATCATGCTCCTGAATTGGAACCGAAATAGCAAGGACCTTACTTAGTCATGCTAACTTCACTGTTGCCTATTATATTAGTACGAAAACAGCACTAGATCCATCAGTCTCTAGTGAAATAGGCAGTCGACCCATATATAGAGAAGGCTACAAGATGGACTGTGCAGACACTCAAAGGATCCCTTAAGGATAAGACTTACTAAGTATTAATTAGTAATAACTAGTGTGTTTCTATAATTTACTTGTTTACAATTAAATTTACATTTTAAGCCTGTTCATTGGGTAGAGATATGGGAATTTTTAGGACTTGGTAGAAAGGAATCAAGGATTTGATTGGACATGAAAACCAGTGGGGAATGTACAAAACAGCAAAGCCCTAATAATCAGCATGACCCACTAATCAATGTGGCCCCATGTCCTGGCCCACAGAAGTGCATGAGTCATGCCACCAAAAGGGACAGGGTATGCTGCTGGAGGGGGTAGTATGTCATCATCAAATGAGCTGTGAAGAAGTTATTGAGGAATGTGCAGTTCATGAAGTGATGGTTGAAAACTGTTAGGCAGGAGACCCACTGGAGTGATAGAGGGCTTCAATCCATATATAGGCTGCATGGTCATAGCAATGGAATTGGAGAAAATCAAGTGAAGACCTGGAAGGAAGGAAGTGGTGAGATAGCAGGAGGGGAAAAACTTTGGAGAAGAGGAAGTTGAGGGAGTGCAGGAGGGGAAGGATGCCAATTGGCCACCAGGCCAGAGAATTGTAGGCCTGTGGATAGTCGAGAAGCCTAAATAGAAGAAGGAAATGATGGAAGGGAAAAAGGGAAATGAAGGACATGTCTATAAAAAAGGAGGGAGTAAGAAAAATCGAAAAAAGCCTTACCTATTGAAGTATGGAGTTTTGGAGATGATAATTTGGGGGGTTGGTGGTTTGCAGACTAATTAACTATGTGCAGGGTTGCCCTTTGGAGGTCTGAGATTTGGTGGTTGGGGCTGGCTTGTCACTGAGTGTACAGTCCAGGACAAGGTAAATGTAGGCCCATTGCTAGCGTAAATAAAGTTATCCTCAATGTGCCTCATTAGATTGTCTTGTACTTTATGTAACATAAGTATACGAGTTTACAAGTTAGTGTCAAAGGCCACGAATTTCGTAAAATGTTATGAGGGCATAATAGGATTGCAAAATCCAATGGGACAGTGATATCACAATGGCAATATGATGTCACCATATAAAGTCATAATAAAATTTTGATGTCATAATTAGTTGATGCCATAATGGTGATGAGGTCACAATAGTTTTATGATGTCACAATGGATTGATGATGTCAAAATGGCATGCTAGGCTTTAATTTTCCTTAACTCCAAATGAGATTATAAATTCACAATGGGATTGTGAGATCTACAAAGTCATGCGTTGGCCTAAACATTATGAACTCCCAATAATTATGTAATGTCACAATGTGACATGATGTTCATGATATCTGACAGAGTGGTGACATAATTTTCATGATATCAGAGTGCATTTCTAATATCACATGTCATACCTGAAATAAGTAAAAAACAGATTATGAGATCAAAAATGGCCTATGTATCAATAGGGCATAATGTCCAAGTTATGAGGAGAGGACCAGTTAATGATGTCACACTGGTGATTCTGCCTCGAAGGGTTTGTAATATTACAATGGTATAACTGATCTCAATTGTTAGGCCACAATGATTATATGGGTAAACAACTGAACTTTTTTGTCACAAATGCCATAGGCTGTTTCAAAGGTGCTAAAAGGTCATAACCGATTAAAACGTCACAATGTGATGGTGATGTCACAATGACAATGTGATGATGCAATAGGTTTGTGATATTACCGTGGTCATGAGGTCACCCATGGAATAGTGATGTCATTATGAGTTTGTAATATTACAATCACCTGTCTGATTTCAATTGCTACTAGTTTACAATGAGGATAAGAATTCCAGGAAGGAGCTAGAGGTCCTATAACCCATGAATTTTCTAACATGTGATGTCATAAAAGGTTTGTGAAAACAGAATGGTAGAGTAATACCACAATGTCAATATGATGTCACAATATCATGTCATAATAAAGTGTTAAGGGAGTTCTGAGGAAGATGGAGAAGAAGCTGTAGGCTAAACAATGTCTCTCATAGAAAGCAGTTTTAGTGTTCCAGTGAACAGGCCTAGGGTAGAGAATCACACCAAATGTGCCATCACAGTACAGAGAGTGTGGCCAGAGGGGGAAAATCCAGACAAGGAGACAGATCTGAGCACTTGCTAGTAGCCATGCCTAGAGTGGCTGCAGCGGCAGCACTGGCGGCCATAGCCATCATCCCTACAACAGAGAGATCCCAGGACAAAGGTGCCAGACACAGCGGAGGAGTGGATTCTACTCAATACCACTAAGGACTGAGAAAGAGCAGATACTTTCATGCTTCAGATTGCAGACCAGAGAGGGCCCAGGAACCAAGATTCTGACATGAGTAGAACCCTGAAATCCTCACGCCCTCTCAGGGAAAAAAGGTGGGAATGCCAGCCCTCTCCCCTACCACCACTGGAGATCTCCATCTTTGATACTGACAAAGGCCTTGCTGAGCAGCTAGCTCCAATTCAGGCCTTGGAAGAAAACAAGAGTCATTTTGCAAATCACAGGAATTAAAAGTGACCTGCCAGGCTCAGTTCCACCCAGAGGAAAGTCACCCCGCCCAGGCAGAGAGAGCTCTTCCCTCACAGAAGCGACTTTCTTCACCCTGTAAACAGAGCCAGAGTCTGCCCCTCCCTACAGAAGCCTAGACAAACAATTGAAATTCAGTAAAAATAAATTCTGAGAATGGCTCGAAGCTGGACTCTGTGTCTCAAGAGGTAGCCCTTCAGGGAAAAGCTACTGTTTGCTGAAAGGCCTCAACCCTACCCAGAACCCAGCCTCATCACAGCATCTCCAAACTAGAGAAAATTCCCACTTCCCTCTTTTGGAATACTGAAAGCAGATCTCTCTCCCATTGAACTAACCTGGGAGGAGGATCACGACATCCTGCCTAACACAGAGCATTTTCTGCCTGCCCAAACAAACTGACTTAAGAAACCAATCAAGCCATAGGAAAACCAAGCACCACAAACAGACCAGAGACTCGACCAAGAGACTGGTATGGACACAGGGGCGATACAGGTTCTTTCCATTCCCCGCCCCCGCCCCAAAAAACCTAAAAAACCAAAGAACTCTTTTATGATTTTTTTTAATTTTAATTTTTTAAAGTGTTTTCTGTGAATGTTTTTTTCTCATAATTTGTATTTTTGGTGTATGTGCATGTGTGTGTTTAATATCTTTTGAACTTTTGGTCTTTTTATTGTTTTCATATTTTCTCTTTCTTTTTTGCATGCCTTAATTGCTGTTCAGCTCATCCCAGATATATACCTGTTGTCAATTATTATACCTTATCCCCCATTTCGTACATAATTAATCCAGAAATTTATTACTCAATTCACAACCTCTTAGGCTTAAATTCTTTATGAGCAGTCTTATCTCTTTATACCTACATAATTTTCTAGCAACCAATTTAATTTATTTTTATTTTTTAGTTTTTCATATCTCCTTTCTGTCCTCCCTTCTTCTCATCCTATTCTTTTCTTCTCTCAATATCATTTCTTGAAACTTACATAAATTGTAAGTGTTTTACTTCTTAAATTTAAATTTTAGTTTTTCCATTTTTTCTTTAAAATATCTCCCCAATCATTCTGCCCAATCCATTTCCCGCTCAGAGATTAGGACTTGGTTATATTTACTCTCCTTTAATCTGTCCAGATCCCAATAGTCCTATTTTTCCCCACATTTCTACCTATAGTTAATAAGTTCTGGTTTGGCAAATCCTTCTTTGCTGTTTGTAACTTATTAATCCATGGTTGTCTGATGTTGAATAGATTGTATCTGTTGAACTATATTGTATTTGAAGCTATTTTGGTTGTGCGACAACAGGATTTGGTTGATGCTTGACTTAAAATAGTATTCTAGCACAAAATTGGTGTTATTTTCATACCAAATTGGCAGAATAAGCTGGAAGAACACAAAAGATATGGCAAGTCCACGTGTCTGAACTCCCACTCATGATAACCAGATGACAGAATAGTTGATGAATAATCCAGAGGAGAGTTATCAAAAGCTCTACAGAAACTGCTGGTAAACATGGTGAATGAAATGATTGAAAACTTGCTAAGGACTCAAAGTGAGTATGATAGAGAGTGAGAGGAGGCAAACAAAAATTAATACAGAATCTTGTGAGCATTAGGAAGCTACTTAAAGATTAAAACAGGAATTGCATAAGCAGGCTGAGAACAGTCAAAGAGAAATACAGGGATAACATGAGAAGTCTGAAAACAGTCATGGAGAATTACAGGAATTGTGTAAATGTGAGGAAACTTATCAAAGTGTAATACAGGAATTGAGAGAGTGGGATGAGAATAGATGAAGATCAATACAGGCATTCATGGAATCTATAAACAGACAGCTGAAACAATTCAGAGAGACCACAAAAGGAATGATGAATGGAGACCAACAGAAGGAATTGGAGTCCAAGGAAACCATCAACAATCAACTAAGTGATTTGAGAATAAACACTGAACACCAAATTAAGGAATTAAAGTTGAAACAATATCTAAAACAAATCTCCAACAAAGAATTTGGAGCCATCAAAGCTTACCAATTAGAAGGAAGAGAAATAAAAAACAAAGTGGAAAGACTTGACAGTAAGTTAGACCATGCAGAAGATCGAATCTCGGGGATTGAAGCCAGCCTGGATATTGTAGAGAAAGAACATACAATTATCCAAGACAAATCCTAGAAATATGATCTATTCAATATTTGGAAGACACCATCAGAAGGCAAATGTGAGGATACTTGGTGTAAAGGATCACCTAGAGACAGAAGTTAATGGTCCAGGAAATTTATTTAACAGAATCCTAGCAGAGAACTTCCCAAACAGGCAAAGATAGGCCTATTCAGATACAAGAAGCTATTAGAACCCCCTATAGACCAGCCCGGAACAGAATATCCCACCGTCACATTGTAATCTGCACAGGATCAATTCAGAGCAAGGAAAGGATCCTTAAAGATGTCAAGGAGAACAGATCAATCGCCTCTAAAGGAAAAACAATTAGAATAACCTCAGATTTCTCAGCAGAGATGAATAAAGCAAGAGCCTGGCATCAAGTATGCCATGCCCTAAAGATAAATAAGTATCAGCCAAGAATACTGATCCCAGCTAAAACCTCCTTCAAAACCAAAGGTCAAATAAAAACAGTCCATTGCAAAGAAAAATTGAAGCAAGATATCTCCACCAAACCAGCTGTACAAAAGATACTTAAAGATGTCCTACACATAGAAAACCAACAAGACCACAGTAAAGGGCGAGAAACTGCATTCAAGGGAAAAAAATTACAACTCAACAGCAAAGGCCACAACTGAAGTCCTGTAACACATGGAGGTTGAACAACAAACTGTTGAATCAAAAATGGATCATGGAAGAGATTAGAAAGGAAATACATACAAATGTTCATGATATTCAACAAATATGAACACACAAATTACCAGCTCCTCTGGGACACAGCATAGGCAGTACAGAGAAGCAAATTTATGGCTGTGAGTTCCTATATCAATAAATTAGAGAGATCTGAAACCAACAATTTAATAAGACATCTGAACCTCCTTAAAAAAGAGCAGTAAGATAAACCCCAATCCAAGAAATGGAAAGAAATAATTAAAATTAAATCAGAATGAAATGAATTAGAATCCAAAAACACCATATAAAGAATCAACAAAACAAAGAATTGGTTCTTCGAAAAATTTAACAATATTGATAGACCCTTAGCAATTCTTAACAGACAAAGAAGACAAGAGACCCAAAAAAGCTCAAAGATGAGAATGGAAACATCACCACAGAAACAACCAATATTCAGAACAGTATAAGGGCATACTTCTCAAACCATTATGCTAATAAGTTTGAGAACCTGACAGAAATGGACATTTTCCTAGCTAATATTGACTTGCAGAAACTCAACCAAGATGAGATAAATCAAGTAACATGACCATATCAAGCATAGAATAGAAAGACCAATAAGAAACTTCCCATCTAAGATAAGCCCAGGACCAGATGGATTTACAAAGGAAATCTACAAGGCCTTCAAAGCAGAGCTCACACCAATTCTCCAAAAACTCTTCAATGAAATTGACAGAGAAAGTTCACTACAGAATTCTTTCTATGAAGCCATCATAATCTTCATCCCATAGCCAGGCAGGGACTCATCAAAGAAAGAGAACTATAAACCCATTTTTTGATGAGCATTGATGTAAAACACCTCAAGAAAATTTTGTCCAATCGACTTCAATATTTCATCCAAAAATCATACACAACGATCAATCAGTATTTACTTCAGTGATGCAAAGCTGATTAAATATATGTAAATCAATTAATGTAACTCACTATATCAACAAGTGCAAGGATGAGAACCACATGGTTATCTCAATAGATGCAGAAAAAGCATTAGACAAGATCCAACACCCCTTTATAAAGAAGGCTCTGGAAAAACTATGAATCCAGAGAACATTCCTCAATACAATAAAGGCTGTATATGACAAACCTACAGCCAGCATTATACTTATGATGAAAAACTAAATCAATTTTCTCTTAACTCAGATAGGAGACAAGGATGTCCACTCTGTCCACTTCTCTTCAATCTAGTATTAGAATGACTATCTACAGCAATAAGATGCAAATAAAAATGGGATCCAAATAGGGAAAGATGAAGTAAAATTCTCCCTCTTCGAGATGACATGATCTTGTATTTAAAGAATCCCATGGACCCACTCAGAAATTACTCATGCTGATTCAAAACTTTGGCAAAGTAGCAGGGTATAAAATTAACTCTCAGAAATAAATGACTTTTCTGTATGCCAAAAATGAGAAAAGCTTGGCTGAAATTAGGAAAACAACTCCATTCATAATACCCCACAAAAAGAAAATACCTAGGAATTAACTTAATCAAAGAAGTGAAGGACCTTTTTGATGAAAACCTTAAAAACCTGAAAAAGGAAATCAAAACAGAATTTAGAAAGTGGCAAAAACTCCCATGCTCCTGGATTAGAAAGATCAACATGATGAAAATTGTAATACTTCCCAAGGCTATCTAACAAGGCTATCTATCAATTAATGTGATACCTATCCATATTCCAACCTCATTCTTCAAGGAAATAGAAGAGGCAATCCAAAAATTCATATGGAACAATAAAGGACCCCGAATAGCAAAAACAATCCTCAACAGAAACAATAGTGCTGAAGGAATATCAAAACCAAATTTCAAGCTGTACTACAAAACTATAGTAATCAAAACAGCTTGGTACTTGCACAAAAACAGACCTAAGGACCAATGGAATAGAATTGAAAACCCAGAAAATGAACACACAGACCTATAGCCACCTAATCTTCGAGAAGGGACCTAAAAAATAGAATGGAAGAAAGACAGCCTCTTCAGTAAATAATGTTTGCAAAGTTGGTTAATCATTTGTAGAAAACTAAAACTAGATCCTTATATATCACCCTGCACCAGAATCAATTCCAAATGGATTCAAGACCTCGGAGTCAAAGCAGACACACTAAAAACATTACAGGACAAAATAGGAGATACTCTAGGTATCCTTGGAACAGGAATAAATTTTCTTAATCGAGACCCATGAATACAACAAATCAAAGAAAGGTTGGACAAATGGGATTGTATGAAATTACAGAGCTTTTGCATGGCAAAGGACAAAGCTCGCAAGATCAATAGAAAGCCCACGTATTAGGAGAAGATCTTCACTAGCCATAAAAGGGACAAGGGTCTCATATCTAAAATACACCTGGAACTCAAAAAATTAAATCGCCCAACAACAAATCCTCAAAGAAACCACTGCCCAAAAAATAAGTGGGCTAAAGACTTACAGAGAATCTTCACCGAAGAGGAAAATAGGATCGCCAATAGACACATGAAGAAATGCTCAACCTCCGGAGCCATAAAAGAAATGCAAATCTAAAGAACACTGAAATATAACATCACTCCAGTTAGAATGGCTATTATCAAGAACTCTAATAACACCAGATGCTGGATGGGATGTTCGTGAGATTGTAAACTTGTTCAATCACTTTGGAAAGTTGTATGGAGATTCCTCAAAAGACTCCACATAGAGCTCCTTGATGACCCAGCAATCCCACTTTTGGGCATTTACCCAAGCAATCAAAAACAAGAACATACTAAAGCTACCAGCACAATTATGTTCATTGCAGCATTATTTACCATAGTTAAGATATGGAACCAACCCCGATGCCCCTCAGTAGATGAATGGATCAAGAAAATATGGTATATATAAACAATGAAATTCTATGCCTCCATCAGAAAGAATGAATTGCCACATTTGTTAGGAAATGGAAAGACTTGGAAAAAATTAAATTAAATGAAGTAAGCCAGACACAAAGAAATATAGGTCCCATAGTTTCCCTTATTTGCAATAACTAATTTATGTCTGAGACAAGCATAAACGGTCACATAAGTTGATGTTAGGCGAAATGAGCCCCATGGTAAGGACTCAAATTGTTTTTCTTTCTTGCTATGGTTTCTAGCATATTTAAAAGATGATTTCTCTGTTGCTTTGAATGTTCCTACTCCAAGGTATAACCCCTGTTTTCAGTATATTTGACGTTGGTATAATTTGGGGAGGGGAAGGGAAAAAAATAATTGGGATACAGGATGACCCATTGCAACAATAACATGTACAAGTCGTTATGTTGATAACCAATCTTTATAACTTTGGCGTGGAGTGAGGGGGGTGCAGAGGGGTAGATGGGAAGGGATGGGAAGGGGAAACAAAGGAGGAGGCAACGATGATTGACAAGAAATGTACTCATTACGGTATTCATATAATTGTCAACCCTCTGTATGTATTTTTACAATAAAAAATCATGAAATAATAAAGTAAAAATATATGTCAATTTTTTGGTCGGTCATGGAACTTGAACTCCGAGCCTTGGCACTGTCCCTCAGCTCTTCAGCTCAAGGATACCACTATACCACTTGAGCCACAGTGCCATTTCAATTTTTCAAGAGTTATATTGGAGATAAAGAGTCTCACAGACTTTTCTGCACAAGCTTTGAACCACTATCCTCAGATCTCAGACTTTGGGGTAGCTAGGATTATAGGCATGAGTCAACAAAGCCCAGATCCAAGACAATTTTAAAAAAGCAAGCTTATTGAAACTTCTGGCTTTTTCCAAGAAACAGTCTTACTTTTTCAGCATTAGTGTAGATGTAACTGTGAGTTTTTTTAATAGAATCAAATATAAGTTTCATTATTACTAAGTATCTTACAAAAATCCAATGTAATTGACTTTCCACAAAGTCAATTATTATATACTATATTACTCACTATTATTGTTAGAGTCTATATTACATATAGTGTGAAGTGAACCATTTCATATGAATTAGTAGATGCTATTTTAGCATTATAAATTCACATCTGTGATTTTAAACGAAGGAAAGAAGATTTTAAAGTTAAAATGACATATGAATGTGTAGTGTGTCCCAACTGAACCAAAAATTCTGAGTTCATACAGACAAAATTATTTTCTGTCCACTAAAGACTTTGAAGTAATACTATTAGAATTAGTGAGGCAAGAGGAGGAAAAATTAAAATCATGTCAAACAATGTGTCTGTTATTCTGCTAACCCCTCCTATTTGATGACCTGCCAATTCCCAGTTGTCACAAAGCTTCAAGTGTCTCTCTTAGAATTCTATTTGTAAAAGTTATCAATCACTGATTCTTTTTGTACTTTCTGTTATATAAAACAAAATATAGACACAAAAAAATTGAAATAAAATGCACACATATGTTGATGTCACCACAACTGGAAAAACAATCAACAAAGTAGAACTCCCCCAGGAACAAAACCCTGTTGTGTCGGCTTTTTTTGGAAAACACAAATAACTCAAAAACATGTTAACTTAGAGTAGAGCAATAAAGATAACTGTGTCTCAGAAATACGGTTGTGTTAATTTGTAATTAAATTAATCTAGATGAACCTAATATAGCAAATCCCTTAAATGGATAAAATTGTTTAAAACAAATGTAACTGTATGTGGAGTGAGATCTGCACATATTTAAAAGAATAAAATAACGAAATCATGACATACTTTAAAAATTGAGAAATGCTATGAATAGGTCCAATAATATCCATATTGAAAACTAATTCCTACTGCTATAACAAGAAAAAATATGCAACTAACACAATCTGAACAGTGTCCTTGAGTCTACATAATTTTAAACTACTCCAAATTACACTTTGTAGAAGACTGATTGTGGGTTATCTAAAGGAAAACTTCAACACATGATATAAATGAATTTTAAAAAATCTCATGAAAAGAGAGAAGTAGTTACTGGAAAATTCTAGTTCAATAAATGATGGTCAAAATCTTTCTAGCACTGAAAAAATTGCACACCTATTTAGTTAGATCCAGAAAAAGACCCAAGTTACTCGAGCTTATTTGAAACTTTGGCAAAGTAGCAGAATGTTGACTCTGGCAAGGAATTCATTTCCTCTTTGATGTGACAAATAAATATATGAAAGAACATAACTTCCCCAACTAAATATCAAGACCTAACTAAACATATAACCAGAAAAGTCATCATGTAAGCCGTATTGCAACTGGGGTAAAATTGAGATACCACTTTACCCCAATTAGAATGGCTATAATCAAGAACTCTAGTAACAAGAGATGTTGGTCAGGATGTGGACACAAGGGAAACTTAATGCATTGTTGGTGGAAGTGTAAACTTGTTCAACCACTTTGGAAAGCAGTATGGAGGGTCCTCAAAAACTCCACATAGAGCTCCCCTATAACCCAGCAATCCCACTTTTGGGCATTTACCCAAATATTCACAGACAAGACCACACTAAAGCTACCAGCATGACTATGTTCATTGCAGCCTTATTGACCATAGCTAGGATATGGAACCAACCCAGATGTCCCTCAGTAGATGAAGGTATCAAGAAAATGTGGTATATATACACAATGAAATTCTATGCCTCCATCAGAAAGAATGACATTGCCCCATTTGTTAGGAAATGGAAAAACTTGGAAAAAATGATATTAAGTGAAGTAAGCCAGGCCCAAAGAAACATATGTCCTATAGTTTCCCCTATTTGCAATAACTAGAATATATCTGAGTCAAGCAGAAAAGGTCAGATAAGTTGATGTTAGGGAAATGACCCCTAAGATATATATTCAAATATTTTTTTTTCTTTAATGCGATTGTTTCTAACACATTTATAAGATGATTTCTCTCTTGTTTGTATGTCCCTCTCCCACTGTATAACCTGTGCTTTCACAGTATTTGATGTCGGTATAATTTGTGGAGGGGAAGGGAAAAAACAAATCGTTTAAATAGGGATAGTGGTGGATCCATTTCAACAATGAGATATACAAGTCGTTATGTCGAAAATGAACTTTACATCTTTGGGGGGGGGAGATGGGGATGCGGGAGGAGAATGGGAAGGGATAGGAAGGGAAAACAAAGGAGGAGGCTACAATGTTTGATAAGAAATGTACTCATTATTTACCCATGTAATTGTAACCCCTCTGTATAGTATTTTCACAATAAAAAAGAAAAATCAGTGATACTGATTCTGTATTGTAAATGTTGATTTTTTTCATTAATTATTTCCTTTAGCTTGTTTTTTAAAAAAACATTGTGTTAAATGATGTAAATCTTGGTAACTAATTTTGGATGCCTCCTTAAATTTTGTTCTGAGTGTAATGTTTCACTGTACTTCCTAACCCATGAAATGGTGTTGATTACAAAAAAAAATTCTAATAGCCACTGTTTATAATACACTAAATCTCATAAGCATGGCAACAATAAGCATTGGTTAACATTTGGATATCAGGGTCTCATGATTGATGAGGCCTGTCTGCATGAGTATCATTGTACCTAAATTCCTCAACCTAAATTTAGCCACTGTTAAAAATTGTTTAAATCTTTGTCACCCATCAGAGATTAAATCTGAATATAAAGCCTAAGGAAAATGATAAAGTAAGAATTTAGATTTTCTAGATATAAAGTAACATTATGCATCATAGATTACCTCATTGGTTTAAAATCAACCTATCTCTCCAAAACATTCTAAGTATTTCCTTAAAATGTGTATTATTCTCATGAAGGGAATGGGGAATGTGAAAAGAGGATTAACCAAGCATTGCCTTCAAACATACGTAATTTGAATTTACCTCTACAATTCGCTATAAGCATTTCTGATAAAAAAGTATGAATAATTGATTTTCTGGTCAGGTCTAATATATCCTAGATTCCTATACTAAACTACATTCCGAAAATGGTATGTACTGATTAACTAAAGAAAGCACTGGAAGAAAAAATGGCATCTCTATACTATGTGATGCCCAATTCATAGGTATTTCATTTTGTCTCTATTTAATGAATGTGATTGTTTAAATCCTTCATAAGGTATTAATTAAAATCGATCAGTGTCCTATAATATAATTGTGTATGATTTTATCCTAGAATGATTCAAGGATTGCCCATTCAATCATGACAAACATCACATTCCATTGGTATTCATATGGATAGGAATGAGTTACTTAGGATCTCCTGCCATTTTAAGGTGGCAGGATCAGGATTCGAACTATGGGCTCCAGCTCCCACCACTTAAACCTGAGGATAGGGAACTCACCTGTCTGTCCAAGAACATCATCAACACCAGTGATTAGGCAGGCACAAGTGGCTCTCAGCATTCCTCCTTGATACTTACAAGGCTGTGATAGGAGGATCATGGTCAAAGTCACCCTAGGCAGAAAAGTCCTTGAGCCCCCTTTCCTACTTCAGTGCCAACAAGCCAGAAGTATGGCCGCATGGCTCCAGTTGTAGAGAGCTAGCCTTAAGCAAAAGCAGCTCATCGACTGTGCCCAGATCCTGAGTTCAAGGTCTGGAACTGGCAACAAACAGACATACAGAACAATCTGTGCAGCCATCCAGCTAAAGCAGATCACCCTCAGCAGCCTTTATTCACATTTTATAATGAGGCCAATGCAGAAACAGCACAAACCAGGCAGGGAAAGAGAAGATGAGGTTTCTTAGAAGTAACCGATATTCAGAAAATTAACCTTGGGAACATAAAATGGTAGCATACTTATGTAAAAACTACCATTTAAAAAAAAGATGAGGAGGCTGGGAATGTGGATAACTGAGAGAGTTCTTGCCTACATGCAAGAAGCCCTGGGTTCGATTCCTCAGTAGCACATACACAGAAAAAGCCAGAATTTGTTCTGTGGCTCAAGTAATAGAGAGCTACAGAAAGTGCCCAGGCCTTGTGTTCAACCCAAGAACTGGCAAAGAGACAGCTAGGTATGTGGGTACGTAGCTAGGTAGGTAGATACATAGATACATAGAAACATAGATACATAGATACATAGATACGTAGATACATAGATATATCCATAGAAAGATGATAGATGAATCTGGTTTTGGATATCAGGAGGAAAGAAGGGCGTTCGTAACTGTTTTCTGCGTTCAAATACAATGTTACCCTGGAGTTTGTCCTGCTAACAAGGCTAAGGCTCAGATCCTGAGAACTTCATTTGAACCCAGGATGGGTCAATAATGTTTCTTTGCTGCTTCTATAGCTGGAGAACTCTAAGAACATTTAGAGTGCAAGCATTTTATCACCAAGGGAAATACAGGAAACTCCTGAACTTCTGACATTTCAGCAGTGGAAGTAAGAGTGTCATAGACTTTCCTGCCCTGGCTGGCTTCACCCTGTGATCTTCAGACCTCAGCCTCCTGAGGTAGGATGACAGGTGTGAGGTACTGGTGCTGTGCTAGGTTCGTAACTGTAATGATATTGACAATACAAGTCAACTGCTTATCACAAAGGGCTTGGGGAGCATATTAAGTCTTTCAACAATGGACATTTCAGAACCCTGTAGGACACAATGTTGTAATGCTAGAGTCTAAGAGGCTGGGCATATGGATGTACTACACTTGAACCTGGAGCTCTGACTCCAATTCTGGTGTACCTCAGCGTTCATTTCCAGAGAATGTTCTCCTAATCAGCAAATAGGAAAAGTAATTTGATTGACCGTCACTTTTTCCAGTTGTGTGTCTCAAAATCAAACCTGGGCAATGTCCCTGAGCCCATCAGCTCAAGGTGAACACTCTACCACTTGAGTCATAGCGCCACATGTGGTCTTTTTGTGGTTCATTGGAGATAAGAGTCTAACAGACTTTCCTTGCCTAGGCTGTATTTGACCTGTGGTCTTCAGATCTCAGCTTCCTGAGAAGCTAGGTTTCCAGTTGTGAGCCACTGGCATCTGCCCTATTGTTTCACACAGTCCTGGGCCTTGTTCTAAGGGCCTGGGTACTGTCTCTGAGCTTCTTTTTCTCAATTCTAGCGTTCCATCACTTGAGCCACTCCACAGCTTCTAGGTTTTTCTGAATATGTGGCACTGAGGATTCAAACGCTGGCATTCATGCATGCTGAGCAAGCTCTATACCACATTCCCACCCCCACCCTTACAATTTTATCCCACAACTTGCCTATCCTTAAGAAAAAGCTTCTGAGTATAAATCATCTAAAGAAATCCCTGAGGAAGTTGTCAAAAGATAAATAAGGCAAAGCTCACATTTGGGAGAGACTCTAAACATGTGATGACTGTGACTAATGCCTCCATTTAATTATGTATGATGTTTCAACACTTAATAAAGTATTAATGAAAAACGAGTCAATGACCTAATTTATTTTGTATAATTTCATAATAGATGTACAAAACATAATAAATATTATGTGTATAATAATTCTAAATTCAATAAACTATAAAATGTATAAGATAAAATAAATACAAAAATCAATAAAAATCATAATATGTAATAAACATACATATGTAAATATATCATATATTACACATATATAGAAATATTTTTTCCATTGCAGATCCTTCATTCAGAACTCTAGCCTGAATTTCTTTTCCTCCAGGACAGTGAGCTTTGCGTTCATCCGTAGTGCAAAAGAGTTACCTGGAATGTGAGATCAAATCCCACCAATGCTGGAAATAGTCCCCAGTTCCAAGACAGTGACTTAATTTTTTTAATCAAGCAGTTATGCTTATTCAGTTCCATACTGAACATTAAAAAATAGCAGTGTAGAATTTTGTACATCTATTCAGACATTTTTCCCTTACCCCCAAAATGCTTCTCTGAGCATGACTTATTTCATTTTTTATTGTAAAAATATTATACAGATGGGTTACAGTTAAATGAGCAAGGTAATGAGTATATTTCCTATTGAACATTGTTGCCTCCTCCTTTGTTTTCCCCATAACATCCCTTCCCTCCCATCTCCACATCTACTCCCCCTGCCGATCTCAGTAACAATTTTTTTTTTTATTTTTGGCTTTGCACAGGGTTTGATCTCAAGTAGTGGCAACTCTGCACTTTCCCTCACATTGTGACACATTTACCAAGACCCTGAGTTCAAATCCAAGGCTAGGAAAGAAAACTAGTAGAAATTCCAAACCAGGGAGCTTTGTTTTTTATTTTAGTTAAATGATTAATTAATTTTTTAATTTATTCTTTATTTTGCCAACATGGGGTTTGAACTCAGGTCGTGCAACCCTGCCTCAGCTTTGATCGCTCTAGGCTGGGGTACAACTTTTGGACCTATAGCCGGTCTTGGGCTCTTAGGCCCAGAGCGCTTGCACGAAGAAAAAAAAAGTAGGATACCACAAAGAGTGGTGAGCTGCAGAGAGCTGGGGGTTTACATTTTTTTCTTTGCAAGGTGACCATCCTCGGTCTGAATGACACAGCTACAATTGGACCTGACCAGCCATTGCTGAAGGCTGGTGGACTATCAGGGAAGCCATAGGCCTACCTGTCAACATAGGCCCTGGGTTCAAATCCAGGTCCTGACATCTACCAATGGAAGGATGTTACAAGAGACTCATTCCTGTGCATAGGAATACCTATTGAAAGAGTACTTCATGCTTCAGTCTAGTCTAAAATTGGATGCAATAATCCTATCATGCGGATTGATCTTAATTAATAGTTTATTGAACATGAAAAGAATAATATTACTTCAATGGCAGTATAATAAATGCCTAAGAGTTGGTAGGAACATCACAGTAGGTTTCATTCAACCATAAACAGACAGATCTGGAGCTCCTTTCCAATATGTATTTATTTGTATACCATCATCTGCTTATCCATGTATCACTGTTTTGGCCAAAACTGGGGCTGGATCTCAGCACTTGGGATCCATCTGATAGCTTCATTGGCTAGAGGTTGCTGTGCTCACACTCATCCATTCATGAATTGGGCCTGCTAGGTCCTGACTTCAGATCCGAGCACTGCCAAAAATTTAATCTTGGAGAAAGAAGACGAGTGTGACACATGTTTTCCTTTTCTGGGAGCGTCCTGAGTGTCAGGCATGATGGATATCATATCTACAAATCTGGATGCTGTGTGATAGGATGTAAACAATGTAATAAATGGTAGCGGTGTCATCAGAGTCAATAAAATAAATGGTAAATAAACAAATAAAACAAGAAATAAAATGAATAACTACACCAAACACAATATGGACTGAATATCTGCATGGAGGTATAAATCCTATGTTTAAAATGGATATAAAGGGTATGTTTTCCCAGCCTGAAGTTTGAATTCAGGCCTAGGGAACAGGCCTGACTTTCTTGTCTTCAAGCATGGTCAGATTCCCTTCTCTCACAGTGCTGCATATTTACCCAGACCTTGAGTTCAAATACCAGGCCTGGCAGAAAAAATGGTACAATTGCAAACCTGGGGGCTATTTTTTTTTTAATGGCGGGATATTGGGGAAGCCATTGTCTTGCACGACAACTTAGGTTGTGAACCCTGGAGAAGCAAAAGTTGAGGAGGTTACGCCTCCACAAATTGAGCATCTCAGAGGATGGAGAGGTGCTCCAGACCTAGAGGGATGTGGCTCTGCGAACACTCTCAGAGGCTGAGATCCACAGGGGGAAACTCCCACTGCAGGAGTGGTGACCCCTTTGAAGGTGCCCGGCAAACACAGCAGCTCAGTGGCAGACAGAGGTGGAGCCACAGGCCTCCCGCCCCATGAGCTGCCACCAGAGCAGGCGTGGGGATGGGAAGTGGGATATTCGGGCATCGGAGAACAAAATCTGCTTCATCCATGACCTGCATGATGACCTGTACTTCCATAGTCCAGTGGATGAGCACCGCCATTGATGCAGCCAGCTGTTGGCACACATCTGCACTGTCTTGGAGTCCCTCATGGCATGTAAAGAACAGATGTTCATCCTGGATGAACTGTGTCAGGAGAAAGTCAAGCGCATGTGCTGGCTCTCCCAAGAGAAGATGGAGAAAAGAGAACTGGGGGAGCTGCTGTCCCTTCTTGCAGGGGAAGGAGTGGATAGAGGGCTCCAGATGCCAGCACAGGATGAGCCCCCACCACCGCAGGTGCTTCAGATGCCTCAGGCTCTGCAGTGGGCAAAATGAGGGAGGAGCAGAAAGGTTTTGAAAAATTGCAACTTCAAGACAGCTTGGAAACTGCCAGAGGAGAGGTCTGGGTTCCCGACTCTGTAGATGACTCCCCTATGGAGCACATCCTGCAACAGATGTCCCACATCCAGAGCTGCCTACAGCTGGCGGGCTTGGTCAAGGAGTGCTCGCTTTCTTTCTTCTGTAGACCGATGTGGATTATGACTCTCTATATGACATAATGATTCTCAAAAGCCACGGCAGCCACCAGAAATAGGTGGTCAGGCAGCCTTCTCTCAGGCCTCCATCTGCCAGGTGATGGGAAGGGTAAACTGCAGGTCAGGTAGGGCAGAGGCTGCCGGGAAGCAGCCCAAATTCAAGGGACATCTAATAGCCCATTGGTGGCCAGGGAAGAGACCCATGTTATGCTTATCTCAAACAATAAATTGTTTTCAAGGGGAAGAAAAGCCTCCAACAAAGATTTGTTCTTCCAGTCATGGGGTTTGAACTCAGGGCCTGGCCTCTGTCCCTGAGCTCTTTTTGGTTAAGGCTGGCACTCTACTAGTTGAATGTTTTCTGATGTTTCATCGAAGGTAAGAGTCTCACACACTTTCCTGCCCAAGCTGACTTGGCACCATGATCCTCCAGATTTCAGCTTCCTGAGTATCTAGGATGACAGGTAAGAGCCCCCAGTGCCCAGCTTGTGATGCCTTTTGAAGACATCTTGTCGAGTCTGTAAAAAGAGTCCCAAAGGGCCTGGATAGACCATGACCCAAATAAGGAGCTGTGATGGAGGAAGACTGACCTTCTAGCCATTCTGTTCTCCACAATTAAAGATGCCAGATGGGGTTGTGTGCATCAAACACCTAGGCCAACAGCCACCAGGCTTAGTGGGGAATAGGTAAAGAATACCTGAAGATTGCAGTGTAGAAATCTCTGATTTTGCATGCATGTGGTGTGTGTGTGTGTGTGTGTGTGTGTCTGTGTGTGTGTGTGTGTCTGTGTCTATGTGTGTCTGTGTCTGTGTCTGTGCCTGTGTCTGTCTGTGTCTGTGAATGTGCCTGTGTCTGTGTGTCTGTGTCTGTGTCTGTGTGAGAACTCAGGGCCTAGGCTCTATCCCTGAGTTTTCTTGGTAAAGCCTAGTGCTCTGCCACTTGAGCCACAGTCCCACTTGCTTTTTGATGGTTAATTGTAGGTAAGAGTCTCAAGGACTTTCCTGTCCAGGGTGGCTTGGAAGCATGATGGGGCCCCAGGTAAACAAGAGTAAACAGAACTCACAGGTACAATCCCTATGGTGGGCAACTCCTGCCCCCTGCTAGCCAGACATGGAACATGAGAGGCTGTGCCATCCTACTCTAGAGTTAATTGGGGGAAGTAACCAGGGCCAAGCTGACTTTTGCTCACCCTAGGTACTGATGCCAGAGCAGGTCTGTTCCACCCTAGGCCAAGAGAGCTCCAGGAGGCCCGGCTCCAAGGGCACAAGTAAGGGAGAGGTCAGCTCCTGGCCAAGTTAAGATCCTTTGCCCACAGACACCCCAACTTGGCCTTCCTGATCACCATAAGACCTGTCAAAGAACAACCCCCCCAAAACAAAATTGGAGCTGTGGGTCAAAGTGCTAGAACTCTAGCATTGATCCAAAGAGCTCAGGGACAGGGACCCCAAGCTTTGAGTTCAAGACCCCCAGCTGACCCTCCCCCATAAAACACAGGTTGGCTAAAGTAAACTTGTAGGATTTGTGAAGTGTTTCTGAAGAATGGTGATAAAAAAGAAAGCACCCTAATTCTAATGACAGCTGAATTTGTGACATACAGCTATGTGCTGAGTAGTTCACAGGATGCTGTTTGCTGAGGCTTTCCCACATGGAATTTTGTGCTGAGTCCTCAAAAAGGTACTGTTTTCTGAGTCATCCCAAAGGGTGCTATGTGCTGAGTCCCTGAGAAGAGTGGGCCATGCTGGGCTTTTCAAAATGTACTGTGTGCTCAATCCATTACACAACATTCTATATGCTGAGTCCTTCAAAAGGTGTGGTGTGCCAATTCACCCCAAAGGGTGCTGTTATGTGCTGAGCCCTTGAGAAGTGAGGGAGGAGGTGAATTTTTCAAGTGCTTTGTGCCAAGACCTTAAAATAGAGTGCTCTGTACTGTCTCTGGGCTGAGTCCTTCAACAGTGTGGTATGTACTGAGTTCTTCCACACTGTAGTAATGTGCTGAGTCTTTCAAAATTGTGCTATCTGGAATGGATCAAGAAAATGTGGTATATATACACAATGGAATTCTATGCCTCCATCAGAAAGAATGACATTTCCCCATTTGTTAGGAAATGGAAAGGTTTGGAAAAAATTATATTAAGTGAAGTAAGCCAGGCCCAAAGAAGCATAGGTCCCATGGTTTCCCTTATTTGCAATATCTAGTATAGGTATGAGTCAAGCGGAAAAGGTCAGATAATGTGATGTTAGGAAAATGAACCCTTAAATATGTATTTTAATGTTTTCGTTTCTTTCATGCATGTGTTTCTAACGCATTTATAAGATTATTTCTTTGTTGCTTTGTATGTCCCTCCCCCACAGTGTAACCCCCGCTTTCACTATATTTGATGTCAGTATAACATGTGGAGGAGATGGGGACAAAAAGTCGTTTAAGGATTCAGGTGGACCTGTTGCAACAATGAGAAGTACAAAATGTCATGTCAAAACCAGCTTTACAATGTCGGTGTGGGGGGGGGAGGGGGGTATAATTGGGTGGGGGGAGGGGGGAGGGGGGTAAAATTGGGTGGGGGGAGGGGGGAGGCGGGGAAGGGAAGTGAAGGGTAAACAAAGGAGGAGGCTGCAATGCTTGGTAAGAAATGTATGCATTATCCTGCCCATGTAATTGTAGCCCCCCTGTACAGTATGTTCTCAAATAAAATAAAATACAATTAAAAAAATTGTGCTATCTGCTAAGTTTTTTGAAGGGTGCTGTAAAGCACTGAGTGTTTTACACAGGGTGCAATGTACTCAGTCCTTCAAAGGGAGCTGCGTGTGTCTTAACACAGGATGCTATGTACTAAGTCCCTGGGAAAGAGTGCTGTGTGCTTGAGATTTTCATAGTATGCCATGTGCTGAGTCCTTTACACTGTTGGCTATGGACTCCCTCATTTAAAGAGAGCTCTGTGCTGAGTCCTCTACACAGGTTACTATTTGCTGAGTCATTAAAAGGGAGCTGTGTGCTGAGTCCTATACACAGGATGCTTTGTGCTGTTTTTAGAAATGTGTTGTGTACTGAGTCATCTCAAAGGGTGCTATGTTCTGAGTCCTTGAGAGGCAGTTATCCCCAACAATCACACACACACACACACACACACACACACACACACACACAAACACACGGGTCACTGTACACCTGCTTGGTGTGTAGAGTGGAGGGGGAAGGAGGAGAGTCTGCTCCAGTGGTGGGTCTGAGGGGAGATTCGATCCCCCAGGCAGGTACTGGGGTTAGGGAGGAGTTATGATCTGAGATGAGGCAACAATCACGTGGACTGGAAGCCTTAGGGCCCAGTCAGGGCTGGGCATGCAGCAGGGGTGGGGGAAGGGGGCAGGGACAAGGGGAAGAGGGGTAGGACCCAGAGGACACTGTGTTCACAGTACGGGACGGTGCACCCCATGGGGGCAAGGCAGCCCAGGAGAGGAGTGGGGGCAGAGAGAGAGAGCAGATCGAAGAGTGAGCACACACACAAGGTCAAGCAGCTTTATCAGCTGGTGACCTCCCAAATCTTAGCGAGGTCCTGGAGGGGAGCACAGAGCATGTGGAGCTCGTGCAGCAGGCACATTGCCACAGGCAGCCACTCGTAGGTGTGGTGGCCATGATAGGCCTGAGTCTGAGGTCCCTGCGCAGGGAGCACGGCAGTGGAGATGGCTGAGGCTGGCACAGTGTTGGCTGATGAGGAGGTGCAGAGGCCATGTGCAGCCCCGACATGTCCCCGCAGACGCGAGCCTGCCTACTACCTGCAGCATCGCGTTTCAAACATGGTGTTTTCGGCTCGCACCCACGGTTCCTCTTGAAGTCGCCCAGCAGAGATGGCACCCCCCCTGGCCTGCTTGCAGCCCCCACCAGGTCTCTGATCCTGGTCCTAGGACTCCGGGCCTGCATGTACCCAGAGCCGCTGCCTACAGCTTCTGCCAGTAGTTCACGAGTGGCTGCCCCATGGGCCTGTGCCCTGGGAACCTTCCTGCCAAATGCCCCAATCCTGCTGACATGGACCCGCCCCTCCTGCCTCCCCTCTCCTGTCCTGCTATTGCCTGGTCCATGCCCCACAGTCTGTCATGTCCCTGCTACAAATGTGCCCCAGGGTTGGAGTGTGGGAGTGGGGGTTGACCCGGGGATCCCACCCCCATCCCTAGTAACCCATGTACCAGGAAATGGGGAGATGCAGGAATGGGTGAGGAAGGGTCACCACAGAGCTCCTGGCCTGGAGCAGTGAGAGCCACACAGCCGCACATCTGCACCCTTCCTCTCCCTGTTGGGAACCTGGTGGCTTTAGTCAGAGGTGGGGAGCAGCACCTCCACACCTGCCTTCTTGGGTCTTTTCCTTTTTGCTGAGGGTGGTGGGTGTTGGACGCAAAAGATAGGCCCTCCTTGCTGTGTGAGCCCTTGTCTTCTGTGCTCAGTCACACTTTCACCTGAGGAGGGTCCCAGAAGAGCCCACAAGTTATGTGAGGGCTCTTGGAGTCAGATAGAAGGTGAATATCTGGGAAGAACACACCCCCTCCGACACACATATACCTGACCTGTCCCCCCCACATTAGCTGTCAACAGTTCTCACAGGGTGATCACATTTCCCAGCTCTCCCAGCATCTGCTGGCTCACAGTCGATCTGCTCTCCTAGTTCTTCACAAGAATCCACCAAGTCACCCAGGAGCATCTAGGGTGGAAGTATGGAGTCTGTCCATGTATGTAGCCTTTAGGACCCCATGCATTTCCCAACACTGCCCCCACCCCAGGTCAGACACCCCACTGGGACACTGTGACCCCTTGCTTGTTTTCAGTCCTGGGTCTGAGGAGCCACCTATCTCAGGACACCTTCACATAGCGTGCTGGCCTGGGATTTTGGTGAATGGGGAGTAAATGCTGGTTGTTCCCAAGGAAAAGGGTCTGGCCCTTGAGAAAGGGAGAGGCAGAGTGGTTCTGCGTTATTAGAGCGGTGCTCCTATGGGTGGGAGCCACTATTTTGACAAGGGAATCCCTGTACTCCAGCTTGTACCTTGTTCCAGAGGAGGAACCAACAAACTCAGGAGAGACACTGCTGAGTCTATTTGTGTGTGCGTTTGTGTGTGTGTGTGTGTGTGTGTGTGTGTGTGTGTGTTCAGAGAGCAGGGAGAACAATGAAAACATATTTAAGTCATTGTGTCTAAAAAGAGCAAAAGCGTTTTATGTGTATGTGTGTGTGTGTGTGTGTGTGTGTGTGTGTGTGTGTGTGTGTGTGTATTTGTTCTTCTTTTTTCATCAATGCCAAGTATGAGTCCAGCCATAATTTGTTTCCTCCTTCACTGTTTCATGGCTCCTTTGGGGAAATTTTCAGTAGACGTTCCTTTCCTCCTACCTCTTCACCTTTTCCTAAAGCCCACAGTAGCTGATGGGCCTGTGTGGGCCTCCCCTAGGAGGCCTGTGTGAATTACAGACCAGAGTGGAAACCTCTCCTTCTGTCTTCAGCCAGAAGGCCATGAGGCAAGTGTGAATGCAGCTGTACTCTTCTAGCCAGTCTGCTCTTGTGTGTATAGTTGGAGCTAATTCAAGGGTTAGGAATGTGTCTGCCAAACATAATCAAGGAACTATATGCGGGGAGAGTAGGGCAGGGGTTGTGAGGCAAGGAGTGGCAAATGATGTGACAAGGCACATGGTTCACTACAACCGAGAATGAGAAGGCAACCTTACCCAGGGTATTGACTGTGTCCGTGGGCATCTGGGAAGGATGCTCCAGGCCCCTACTGGTGACATGTATTCCCTCCCGAGGCATTGTACCAGTGGTAAATCATCCCTTGGGTCCTGCAGACTCCAGTCTATTTCCATCCTGGGCAGTTTCCAACTGGGCAGTGGTATGCAAGTGTGTTCCCCTTGCGGAGCCCGCTTGGTATCAGGCTGTAGACGTTAGCTAGGGCTCTCTGAATGCCAGTTTCTGTAACCTGCTGTAGGCTGTATGGAAGGAAAAGGGGACTGCTGACTTTGGAACCCTTTGATTGGGACAAATTAAATACCATGTTTTCCAGGGTTTTATCTTGAAGCTGGAAATTTCCACTAACACCTGGGATTATGGGTCAAATTTGATGGACCATTTCATCCACCAAACAATGACGTTCAAAGCAGCACAGGTAGAGTTCCCTAGCCAGATGGTCTCCTGCTATGAACGTCATGTCTTGACTGCCTTTCTCTGACAGCTGTTGATTCTATTCCTGCTCTCTCTCGGATGACCACCACAGTCGAAGACATCGTAGAGAGCAGAGATTGTGACTTCACCATCCCCAGCCGGCCAGCTGTGAGCAGAGATGATTCTCAGAACCTGCAATGGACTCTTGGAGATTCAGAAACCCAGGATGCTTCAAGGATCCTTTCTCTGCAACATGAATCTTGGGGGCCGGATATGGTAGACCATCCTGGCTGGCCCCAGGGGGAGAAGAGGAGGCCCCTTCAGCCAGGCCTTCAGCTCAAGGCAACCTCGTTCACACCTGTGTGGGGAATTGAGTTCCACAGAGGTGGTCAGCCAATGGACAGAGTTCTTTGAGAAGATAGGCATCCCAGAAGCCCCAGAATCCAGCGAGTACATCGTGCCTCACTTCTCAGAGCCAAATCAGTTAAGTGCAGTGGCACCAGGAGGGCGGGAAGAGGGAGGACAGAGAACTGTGGGAGATCTACATCAGGCTTCGCCCCACCAGGATGCTTACCTGTTTCAGATGGGACTTTTCTGTAGTATTTTTGTAGGAAGATGCTCATTTATTTATCCAACAAACAGTTACAGTGTGAGCCAGGATCCTGGGGCTTCATAGACAATGAAAGATTCCAGTGCTGGTTCCACAGCACATGAAGAAACCTTGAGTTTGAGCTGGATGCTGATGCTTCACACCTGTCATCCTAGCTACTAAGAGGCTGAGATGGGAGGATAGAGACTTAAGGCCGGGTCAGGAAAGCCTGTAAGACTCTTATCTCCAACTAACTAACAAAAAGAAAACAGCAGAAGTGCATGTGTGGCTGAAGCTGTAGTCTGTTGGCCTTGAGTAAAAGGCTCAAGGACATCACCCAGGTTCTGAGTTCAAGGCCCAGGAGTGAGAGAAAGAAAGGAAAGAGAGAGAGGAGGGAATTACAGAGATAGAAAAGGAAGAAAGGAAGGAAGAAGGAAGAACAAGCAAGCCTTGGTATGGAGTCCCTGGATCAAAGGAGCCAACCATTCACAATCTCTGTGGGGACAGATTCAGAGCATAAAGGCAGTATGTAGGACCAAGCCACTGACCCCTCAGCAAATTCATGACATCCAGGAGCCTTGTGTTCCCCAACCGCAGAGGGAAGCAGCCTCAGGTAGACCCTTGGGCTCAGGGAGGGTCACCAGGTTTCAATCATCTCTGGCCCCAAGGAGTTTATTTTCTGGTCAGATAAGAAGGAAATGTCTAAGGGCTATGGAGGTGTTGGGGTGATGGAGTGTCAAGAGGGGGGAGCAAGGGATAAAGAGGAATGAAGAGGGAGGATGATCCCAGGTCAGGTGTGTCAGGACCTCACCTGTCAACCTAGACCATCACTGATAGACCTTTGGACTCAGGCACATTGCTATTAAATGTCCTGGTGCCTGTTGACCACCTGGCTATCATCCACCGCAGGATGCCTGTGCAGTACGACTTTGGGAACTGGGATTTCCAGGCTCAATCTGAAGATCACATTCCCGGTGCTCATTTCTCGACCAGAGACAGAGGTAAGCATGCCACTAGCACAGGACAGACAGGCAATGAAGGCAGGAGTCGGGATCAGTGGTACCCCAAGACTTACTTGAGTGGGCATTAGGACTCCGTGATTGCCATTCTCAGAGGCACAGATGGGTGTTTTTCCTGGCTCAGCCTTTAGTCTAGATGGCAGATCTGGGACTCAGAGAGGGACACTGAAGGTGGGGAAGAGTTGGGTAGAGGCTGGTGGGAAAAATAGAGGCACTAGGCTCTGAGCAGGGTTGTTTCATTGAGGATACTCACCACCTAGGAGCATTCCTGGGATGGATGAGCCCTTTTCTCCTCATGAAAGAGGGACCCTTGGCCCAGAAATCTTTTCGTTCCCACATCTTGTGGTTGGATAACTAGAACTCATCTCACTGCCCAGTATTGAGGCAGTACAGTGAGAGATCCTGAGTCTTTGATAAGGTCAGGGGATCCTCAGTATGAGACTGTACTTGAATGTCCTAACTAGGTGCATGGTCTATCCCATCTAAGACTGTCATGATGTAGGACATAGAATCTAAAGAATCAGAGCATGATGGGGCCTGTTCTGGGAGTCTTGAGTATTATGTGTTAACTTCAAGCTCCCATGTGCTGACCAGCTTCTCTTTCTTGGGTGGGTCTTTGCTAGAAAAAACATGAAACTAGGGACTGGGTCCTATCCTTTGTTTTTGATGCTGAAAGCTAGCACACTACCATTTGAACCACAGCTCCACTTCCAACTTTTTTGGGTGTTTAATTGGAGATAAAGACTTATGGTCTTTGTTGCCAAGGGTGGCATGCAACTACAGTCCTCAGATCTCAGTCTCCTGAGGGGATAGAATGACAAGCATGGAAAAGTATGTTTTGCTGGATGCCAGTAGCTCATGGCTGTAATCTTAGGTACTCAGGAGCTGAGATATGAGGACCATGGGTCAAAGCCAGCCTGGTCTGGAAAGACCCTGAGACCCTTGTCATCAAGGAACTGCCAGAAAACCGGAAGTGGTGCTGTGGCTCAAGTAGTTGAGTGCTCGCTTTGAGCTGAAGAGATCAGGGACAGCACCCAGGCCCAGAGTTCAAGCCCCACAACAGCAAAAAAGGAATAAAGTAAGATATCTTTGTCTTCAAAGGATGGGGAATGGGGGGGTGGAGGCAGGCAGATGCCGTGGTTGGGAGAACAGTTGCTGGCCTCACTCTACAGACATTTCTAAGAATTCCCCAAGTTTGCCCCAGTTTGAAGCCACAGCTTCAGGAGGATGTGGCCTGTGGCAGGCAGGGATTGAGTGAATGGGTGCAGGGGTGAGATTTTTGTGTCTGTATTCTCTCCATTGAAGGATGGATTTGGATGCTGGGTGTCAGAGTCTGAAGTGAAAGTTTGCAAGAAGTTTGTGGCCTGATGAATTGGGTTTCTTCTGGTATATGAAGGTGGCTGAAGCCAGGCGCCACTGGTGCTCACAACTGTCATCCTAGCTAATCATAAAGCTGTAAAGACCACGGTACAAAGCCAACTTGGGCAGGAAAGTCTGTGAGAATCTATGTCTAATGGACAACCAGAGAACAGGAAGTAGTGCTGTGGCTCAATTGGGGAGTGATCATCTTCAGCTGAAGAGCTGAGGGACAGTACCCTGGCCTAGAGTTCAAACCCCATGACCAACAACAAAATAAGAGGTGACTAAGTTTTCTGTATAGCAGTGTGTATGGTAGGAAATTATGAGACATTTCAGATATGTGAGAGTCTCATTGTTTTGTCTACAGTAGGTCTGAGGTCGGTAGTGCCACCTTCTTGGGGATGGGTTGTGATCCTAATGGAGGGAGTTCATGGTTCCGTTCTCAGGGACTGCTGAAGCCTTGGGCTACACATGTGTGTATGTGTGTGTGTGTGTGTGTGTGTGTGTGTGTGTGTGGTGTGTGTGTGTGTGTGTGTGTCTGTCTGTCTGTCTGTCTGTCTGTCTGTCTGTCTGTCTGTGTCTGCATCTGTGTGTGTTTGGAGATAGAAAAACTGGGCCTTGAACTCAGGGCCTAGGTGCTGTTCCTGAGCTTTTGTGCTCAAAGCTAGTGCTCTGACACTTGAGACATAGCTCCATCTCTGGCTATTTGTTGGTTCACTGTAGATAAGAGCCTCACAGACTTTCCTGAATGAGCTGGCTTTGAACAGTGATCCTCAGGTGTCAGCATGCTAGGATGACAGACATGAGCCACCAGTGCTGGCTTTGTGTGTATGTGTGTGTGTGTGTGTGTGTGTGTGTGTGTGTGTGTGTGTGTGTGTGTGTGTGTGTGTGTGTGTCTGTCTGTCTGTCTGTCTGTCTGTCTGTCTATCTGTCTGTCTGTCTATGTCTGCATCTGTGTGTGTTTGGAGATAGAAAAACTGGGCCTTGAACTCAGGGCCTAGGTGCTGTTCCTGAGCTTTTGTGCTCAAAGCTAGTGCTCTGACACTTGAGACATAGCTCCATCTCTGGCTATTTGTTGGTTCACTGTAGATAAGAGCCTCACAGACTTTCCTGAATGAGCTGGCTTTGAACAGTGATCCTCAGGTGTCAGCCTGCTAGGATGACAGACATGAGCCACCAGTGCTGGCTTTGTGTGTGTGTGTGTGTGTGTGTGTGTGTGTGTGTGTGTGTGTGTGTGTGTGTGTGTGTGTGTGTCTGTAGAAGTGGGTTTATCAAGGAGCACCTGAACCTTTGGTAACTTCTCACCGCTGTCTTTGAGGGTGAATGGGCTTTATGGCTGAGGTCTGGGGGCCTGGAAGGGTGAGACGCTTGCAGGGGACTCAGGACGGCTAAATTATAAGATGAAGGGATTTGTGTGCCCTGGAACTGTTCACTCCCTTGGGCCTGGTTGGTGACAGGGGGAGATTGGGAGGACCTGGGGGTGGGGCCCACAGGAGGTGACTCCTCAGGAGGACAGGGATCATGGCCAGCACTTAGTATGGAGCATATTGGCATGAGTTAGACTCTGGGTCTTCTCATCATGACATCTGATGGGAGAGGCCAACCCTATTTTAAATATTGACCTATGATCTTCAGATCACAGCTTCCTGAGTATCTAGGATTATACGCATGAATCTCTGGCACAGGGCCTCTGATTCTTTTCAGTATATTAGTGTTTGAACTCAAGGCCTTAGGCTTTCCAGGCAGGTCTTCTACCATGGGAGTCAAGTCTTTCTGACTTGGTCATATCTGAAATAGGGACTGAATATATGCTCAGGATGGGCTGGATTTCGGTCCTCCTGTGAAAAGAATTGGCCACCATGCCTGGTCCTCTGTAGTTGGGATGCTAGACATGTAGTGCCATGCTCAGTCATCAGGTTAGATGGATTGTCCCAAACACTTAATCCATGGCAGCTGATTCTTGACCACAGTTGAAGCTCTGCATTGGGCCTCAACCATGTGACCTCAGTCTCCTCACAGGACAGTTGTGAGGAAATAAGGGATCAATACAGGGGGATCAGTGGGGCAGGGCCAGGCATAGAGGGAGTGGTCATCAGATATGGTTCTTGGCAATTATGTGAGCATATGACAGGAAGATACTTGGAAAGGGCTCAGAAGGGGCCTATTATTTACCTGCTGCAGGTATGGGATTATGAAACAAAACATGGCTCTCTTTCATCTTTACCCTATCAAATGAGGAAGGGGATCCTTCACTGTTCAGTTTTGTAGCTGGAGAAAATGAGGCACAGAGAAACTGGGTGACCTACTCATTACCCCCAGCTGAAAGGAAGCTTGGCCTGACTTCTCTGCCATGCTCCCTAGGACAAAGAGTGCTATTTAGTCCACTTCTTGGGGTGGGAATTTCAATTATTGTCAGTTGTGGGGCTTGAACTCTGGACCTGGGCCCTGTCTCCAAGCTCCTCAGATAAAGGTTAGCACTCTACCACTTGAGCCACAGCACCACTTCCGGTTTTCTGGTGGTTCTTTGGAGATAAGTGTCTCACAGACATTCTTGCCTGGGCTGATTATGAACCATGATCCTCATATCTCAGCCTCCTGTGTAGTTACCATTATAGGCCTGTGCTACCGGCACCCAGCTTAAGTGTAATTCTGACTTTCTCTCTCTCTCACTCTCTCACAGGAACTGGTTGAATGGGTCTTGGAGGAGGTGACCCAGGGTCCTCTGTGGCTGGGATTAAAGGTGTCCCTTTCATTCTTGAGGTGGGCTGTGGTTCAGGAACTGTCTTGCTCAGCCTGTTGAACTTGCTCCTTGAGGTAAGCCACTCTGTGCCCGGGATAGACTGTGATGGTTATTCCTTGTCAGTCTGTGTGGCGAGTTCTTCCCCACTACCATCTGCTAAGACAGTTAAAGGAAAGTGGATTAGGAAGTGTCGCATTGTCCAACCAGACAGCACGATCCTGGGCCTCTGATCCTCATCTCCACCTATCTGGCCAGACACTGATTATAACAAAATGAATTCACTCTATGTCTACTTTGCTTTGCTGAGGTATGTTGTTACGGGGAGGGGGTCAGTGAGCAGAGGAAAGATCTGAGAACTAACATCTCCTGGGGAACATTTGTTCTTGCGACAGAGCCAAGTCATTGCTGTGGATAAGGAAGAAGCCACCATCACACTGACCCGGAATAATGCTCAAAGGTAGGTAGGCTGTTGAAGTAGCAAACCCACCCATGTCTGCTTCCCACTCACAAGGGGGGTGCAGTGAATGTGTCCCGGCACTGGCTCTAGGGGATTATACATGGATGGTGGTGGTCAGGTGCCAGTGGCTCTTACCCGTCATCCTGGCTATTGGGAAAGATGAGGTCTGATGGTCATGACTAAGAGCCAGCCTAGGCAGGAGAGTCTGAGAGATTCTAATATCCCATAAACCACCTCTCCCCCCACAAAAAAGCCAGATGTGGTGATGTCACTCATGTGTTAGAGCCTCAGCCTTGAGTAAAAGAAGCTCAGGGCCTGAATCCAAGACCTAGGACTCAAAAACATAAAATAAATGAATAGTGGGCACCTTTTATCTTACTTCCAAAAAGGATGGATTCAGTCTTCTCTCTGGTACTTGTAGCCAAAGGTAAGGGTCTTCCCTTGATGTTCCCCTAAACTTCTCTTTCTCTCTATTATCTCTCCTGGCTTCAGTTGCAGGATAGAATTCAGATCATCACACTTGGTGTGACCTTATGTACCCTCTTCTACCTGCCTTCCTTGAGGTGGAGATCCTGGATGTACTCACCACTGGGAGAATGAAGCACCAGAGAGATAATGGTAGGTATCCCGAAACTCATACTCAAACACACACACACACACTCACCTAGCCAACTCAGACTAGCCTTTTCCAAAGACATTTTATCTCCTTGGATTAACTGACCTAAGAGAGGAATGTGATCCCCTGTAAATGACTATTTTAACTAGAGCTTGCTAGTTGACATGAGATAAACAAAATCTCAAAAGAAAGGCCCTGGTGCCTGTCACCTCTGGCTCAGGATCACACTTGACAAGGTGGCTACTCGAGAGGCAGAGATCTGAGGATCAAAAAGTGAAGCCCGCCCTAAGCTGAAAAGTCAGTGACTCTACTCTCCATGGAACCACCAAATATCCAGAAGTGGAGCTGTGGCTCAAGTGGTAGAGTACCAGCCTTGAGCATGAAAACTCAGAGAGGCAGCTCCCAGACCCTCAGTTCAAGCCCACACAAATAAATGGCCCCATCTGTTGCCCCCAGACTTCCTGGGCCTCGAGTGCCTCGTCATGGATTTAAATACAGCACAGGTCCTTGGGTAATGTATCAGAGCCTTCAGAATGAAATTGGGTGGTGGAAGCCAGGCCTTCCCTTTTGTGGGCTCACAACTCACATCAACTGGAAGGCAGAGCATGACAAGACCTGCAGCTTGCAGAGTGGAAGTGATTCTCCTCTGCCAGGGTTTTTGGAGTGGGCTTCTTAGAGACAGCACTTGAAAGTGGGTATTGCTTAACAAGGAGGATCTGACAGGAAGCACAGAGAGCAAAGATGCTGTAGATAAAGGACAACATAGCAGAGTGTGTTCATTTCCAGCCAGGGCTGATGGTGAGAAACTCAGAAAATACGTGCAAGACTGTGCCAAGACAGGCCCAAGTTGTCACAGAAGAACAGCTATCCAAGTTTGGGATTGTGTCTTAGCAGAAGTGGATTCGCGTGGCACACAGGAAACCCTGGTTTTGATTCCTAAATCCCGCATACATAGAAAAAGCCAGAAGTCTCACCTTGGCTCAGGTGGAATAACACTCACCTTGAGCAAAAGTAATGCGGGAACAGCGCCTGGGCCATGAGGTCAAGCCCCAGCACTCCACGGGACCTGGGTGACAGGTGGATGGCTATGCCCTGTATCTCTTACTTGATCTATCCATGCATTGTGTCTCTTTCTTTGACAGCGTGGATCTGGACACTCCTTCTGTCCTGAGCATTCTTGGACCCACTTATCAGCAACCCTCTTGACATTTTCCACGGGGACATGGAGCAGCTGGCCCCAGAAATTCTCAGGTAATGGTTGGGTGGGCCGGGGGGATACAGGGCAGGCTACAGATGTCCTAGTAGGTCTGATCTGCCCCGCAAGAACAGGACATCCAGAGGAGGCGGATGGGAGCTTGGAGGGGGGGGTAATGATGTGAAGGGGGCCCTTTAATACCCATGGCCTACCCAGAATCCGAGCTTCCATTTGCCATGCCTGAGGGAGGAGTGTCTAGGTGGTAGTGTTTAGAGGAGAACGAATTGGAAATTCTAAGGAATGAGAAACCATAAGTCCCGCGCTGGTGGCTCACGCCTGTCATCCTGGCTACTTGGGAGGCTGAGATCCAGAGGATCTTGTTTCCCAGCCCAGGCAGGAAAGTCCTATGAGAGTTTCATCTCCAATCTCCAACCAGAAGTGGCACCATGGCTCAAGTGGTAGAGCACTGGCCTTGAGCAAAAATTATCATCAGGGACAGTACCTAAGCCCTGATTTCAAGCCCCTCAACCAAAAACAAAAAAAAAAAAAACCCAAAAAACAAAAAAGAATGCATCCCTTGCTTGCAAGAGATGGTGAAGGAATATGGTTGCTGTTTTTGGGGGAACAGGTGCTGGCCTCAGTGTACAGACATTTCTAAGAACTTCCCAGGTTTGCCCCAGTGTGAAGCCACAGCAGGGCATTCATTGCCTTACCAAGAACTCCAGAGGTTGTGTCCTATATTAGGCAACGAGTGGGCGAATGAGAGCAGGGGTGGGAGGGTAGAGTCAAATTTATTCTCTCCATCCAAGGAGGAATGGTTTTGGATGCTGGTGTCAAAGTCTGAAGTGAAGGGTTCCATGTGCTTTGTGGCCTGACAAATTGGGTTTCTCCTGGGTCTATGAAGTTGGCTGAAGCCAGGCGCTGCGCATGGCTCACAAATTTCATCCTCGCTACTCAGGAGGCTGAGATCTGAGGATCACAGTTCAAAGCCAGCTTGGGCAGGAAAGTCTGGGAGACTTTATCTCCAGTGAACCACCAGAAAACCAGAAGTGATGCTATGGCTCCAGTGGTATAGTGCACACCTTCAGCTGAAGAGCTGAGGGACTACACACAGGCCCAAAGTTCAAACCCTATGACCAACAACCAAAAATAAGGTGGCTGACTTTTCTTCATAGCAGTGTGTACAGTAGGAAGTGCCATGCTGATTTATGTGCCATTACAGATGTATGAGAGACTCTGAGTTTTGTCTATATTTGGTATGAGGTCTATAGAGCCATCTTTTGGGGGTTAGGATGTTCAGGTGATCTGGGACTGCTGAGGCCTTGTGTTACCTGTGTGTGTGTGTGTGTGTGTGTGTGTGTGTGTGTGTGTGTGTGTGTGTGTGTGTGTGTGTGTGTGTTCCTCATCTTTCTCTATCCACTTCCAGGGTGCCTGTTCCCCTCTTCCTAAACTCGGATGGTACCCCTCCTCAATAGCAACCTTGCATTTAACCCCCTATCAGGGTCGACAATGAGTCCTAAATTGCCAGAGACCTGCATATACCAGCTTATCTTTGGGGCCCAAGTCCGGCTGTCCATATCTTTGGCCACCTCCACGGGATTCTGGATCTGCAGGGCCAGCTGGTATATGTTCTCCCCTGCCTCTGGGGTGGCAGAGTCAGTCATACGTTGTCATGTCCTTTTCCTCTGGCTGCATGTCCTACTCCCAGCAGGCTGGTAGTGGAGTGGGGAAAGGGTGGTTTCCAGTGGCTTTGGCCAGATCGAGCTTGATAGATAACTGAAGGCTGCCCAAGCAAGGATGATCTGGGAGGTGAAGCCAAGGTGGCTTAGAAGTGTTGATCAGTATCAAGGAAAAGTCAACGTACCTTATCACAGGCAAGTCTATCTTCTGGGCCCAGCCGGGCCTCTCAGGTCCTTCTAGACAATTCCGGATCCCCAGAATACAGAGGCACAGACTTTAGATTCCAGGACCAGGGAACTGTGGGATAAGGGACTGGTATGTACCAGTACCTCAGTGTTCTGGGGCATTAGCCTTGACCTGGATATGCCCCACTTATGTAAGTTCACTTCTTAACCCAGTGCTGGCCACACATCAGCTACTTGTGCTGTGGAAGTGGTAGGATCAGAAATGAGATCTAGGCTGACCAAAATCTGGATTTATGGCCTGATTGGGGTAGGGGGGGCTGTCTTTAAAAAAATCTTAGAGCTGGAACACAGAGCTTGGCACTGTGTGCCAAGATTCCTTTGCTCAAAACTAACACTTGAACCACAGGTCACCTTTCATCATTTTTACTAGTTTAGTAGACATAAGTGTCTCTCATACTTTCCTGCCTGGGCGGGCTGGCTTCAAGTTGCTACCCTAAGAGCTCAGCCTCTTGAGTAGCTAGGATTTCTGGTATGAGCCACGGGCACCTGCTAAGGTTGTGTGTGTGTGTGTGTGTGTGTGTGTGTGTGTGTGTGTGTGTGTGTGTGTGTGTGTGTGTGTTTCCCAGGGCTTGAAATCAAAGCCTAGGGGCTATTTTTTAGCTTGTTTGCACAAGGTTGGTGTTATACCACTTAAACTACAGTAGCTCCTCCGGTATCAGCCTTGAGTAGCCAGGATTATAGCAACTGGCATCCAGCTACAAGGATGTCTTTTCATACTCTCTTCTATTCTAACAGCTGTCTACTTGCCCTAGCCTAGATCTCTGATTTCCACAACAGCTCTCACCAGCCCCTGATTGTGTGGAGAACAAATTTCTTTGTCCTCAGGGAAGGAGGTTATGTTTCGGCTGAAGCCTGGGTAGGCTGTAGATGGGTCCTCAGCTGGGAGAGAGGTAGTCTCTTTTAGCTAAGAAGGGTTAGTGTGGCCTAATGGTAATAGCTCATTTCTCATATTCCTAGCTCTTCAGGAGTCTGAAATCTGAGGATTGCCATTAAGAGGAAGTGCAGCAAGAAACGTCTGTGAGACTCTCCTCTCCCAAGAATCACCTGAAAGCTGGAAGAAAAGCTGTGGCTCAAGTGGTAGAGAGCTAGCCCTGAATGAAAAAAGTGAGGAACAGAGCCCGGGCCCTCTGTTCAAGCCCTAGAACCAAGATGCATACTTGCTCATCCACACACAAACACACCACACACACACACACACACACACACACACACACACACACACACACACACATACAGAGGAAGGTGGTAATGATGAGCTGAGCTAGAACTGGGGGCAATCCTGAGGCATAGTCACAGTAAATTCTCAAGCCAAATCAAGTGCTTTCTCCCTAAGTCCTTCTTGGGCTGAGGGGTCTGGGCCATGGCAGTAAGTTCCATAGAACCTGCCTTTCCATCTGTGCATGGGGCCACAGGAGCAAGGGAAGGACACTAGGGATGCTCGTTTGTAGTCGGCCCACGATTGCAGATCTTAATCTGTACCCGAGCAATGGTGAGGAAAGCAGGACTCCAAGCCCTGGGATTCCTGGGATAGCGACTGCTACAAGCAGCAGCCAGTTGGCTTTGGATTCTTGAACCTACAAGCCTTTCATTAGCCCAACTCAACACCTGCCCAAGGTGTGCCTGACAAATTCACACACTTGTGATGCCGGCATGAGTGGATGTTACTTGGTGTGACATCTTGCACCTCCTGCCTCTCCTGGCCCAGAATCGTGGTCTGAGATGGCGATTTACTGCTGAGATCCATATTGCACCCATGACAGATGCAATTCTGATGATCTCCATGCCCCGAGGCTCGACCCTTCTCTGGTACTGTGGCCTGCTATGTAGGCAATGGCCTCCAAACAGGCTCCACTCAAGACTTGTAGGACACGGAGACATTGGGAGACCCTCAGGGAGCCCACTGGAAACTACTTTGCCTTGAGCAACAGAGTGAGGTCCAAGCAGACCAGGTGTTGGTCACAGGGTTTGAACTCTGGGTGTGGGCTCTGTCCCCAGCTCTTAAGCTTACCACTTGAGCTACAGAACTATGTCTGGTCCTCTGGAGGTTCCTTGGAAATCAGTCTCCCGGACTTTCCTGCCTGGGCTGGCTTTGAACTGCGACCCTCATATCTCAGCCTCCTGAGGAGGTAGGAGGGCAGGTGTGACCTACTGGCGTCCAGTGGATCTGGCCTTCACCAGAGTGGACTATGAGCTCCTGAAACTTTTCTTTATTTTCCTGTGCCAGTACTGGGTTTGAACTCAGGGTTTGGTCTCTGATCTCTTAACTTTTTCCCTCAAGGTTAGCACTCTACCACTTGAGCCACAGATCCATTTCTGGTTTTTGGTAGTTCATCTGCAAGAAGAGTCTCATTAACTTTCAACTCCTGATCTGGCTTGACCCTCGATCTCTATCTCAGTCTCCTGAGTAGGTAGGATTTACAGGGTTTCAGCCATTGGGGCCATTGGAGTAGAACCTTTTCTTTATTTATTTATTTATTTATTTATTTATTTATTTATTTATTTATTTATTTATTTATTTATTTAATTTGTGAACATACGGTACAGTGGTGTTACAATTACATGGGCAGGATAATGAGTACATTTCTTACCAAGCATTGCAGCCTCCTCCTTTGTTTACACTTCACATGCCTTCCCAGCCTCCCCCCTCTACCTCAAGTCCCAATCCTTCTCCCCCCATCCCCCCTCCCCCCCTTCCGCACCGACGTTGTAAAGCTCCTTTTGGACATGACAACTTGTACTTCCCATTGATGCAACAGGTCCACCTGTATCCTTAAACGACTTGTTTTTCCCCATCTCTTCCACAAGGTATACTGACATCAAATATAGTGAAAGCAGGGGTTATACTTTGGGGAAGGGACATGCAAAGCAACAAAGAAATAATATTATAAAGGCATTAGAAACACATGCATGAAAGAAAAAACATTAAAATACATATCTAAGATTTCATTTTCCTAACATCACATTATCTGACCTTTTCCGCTTGACTCATACATATACTAGATATTGCAAATAAGGGAAACCATGGGACCTATGTTTCTTTGGGCCTGGCTTACTTCCCTTAATATAATTTTTTCCAAGTCTTTCCATTTCCTAACAAATGGGGAAATGCATTCTTTCTGATGGAGGCATAGAATTCGATTGTGTATATATACAACATTTTCTTGATCCATTCATCTACTGAGGGGCAACTGGGTTGGTTCCATATCTTAGCTATGGTAAATACTGCTGCAGTAAACACAGTTGTGCTGGTAGCTTTAGTGTGGTCTTGTTTGTAAATATTTGGGTAAATGCCCAAAAGTGGGATTGCTGGGTCATAGGGGAGTTCTATGTGGAGTCTTTTGAGGAACCTCCATACTGCTTTCCAAAGAGGTTGAACAAGTTTACATTCCCACCAACAATGAAGTAAGGTTCCCTTCTGTCCACATCTCCCCTAGCATCTGTTGTTGTTAGAGTTCTTGATTTTTGCCATTCTAACTGGAGTGAGGTGGTATCTCAATGTTGTTTTGATTTGCATTTCTTTTATGGCTAGGGATTTTGAGCATTTCTTCATGTGTCTATTGGCCATCCTTCTTTCTTCTTCAGAGAAGTTTCTCTTTAAATCTTTCGCCCACTTGTTTATTGGGCAGTTGTTTCTTTGAGAATTTGTTGTTGGGGGATTTATTTTTTTATGTTCCAAGTATATTTTAGATATGAGACCCTTGTCCGTTGTATGGCTAGTAAAGGTCTTCTCCCAATCCGTGGGCTTTCTATTGATCTTGCTAGCTATGTCCTTTGTCATGCAGAAGCTCTGCAATTTTATGCAATCCCATTTGTCCAACCTTTCTTTGATTTGCTTTGTTCCCATTTCTCTATTCAGAAAATTTCGGCCTGAGCCAAGGAGACCTAGGAATTCTCCTGTACCATTCTGTAATGCTTTCAGAGTATCTGCTTTGATTTCGAGGTCTTTGATACATTTGGGGTTAATTCTGGTGCACGGTCATATATAAGGATCTAGCTTTAGTTTTTTACATGTAGTTAACCAATTTTGCCAGCACCATTTACTGAAGAGGCTGTCTTTGTTCCATTCTATTGTTAGAGCTCCCTTATCGAATATTAGATGGCTATAGGTGTTTATATTACTTTATGGGTTTTCAATTCTATTCCATTGGTCCTGAGGTCTGTTCTTATGCCAATACCTAGCTGTTCTGATTACTATGGCTTATAGTAGAGTTTGAAATTTGGTATTGATATTCCTCCAGCAGTGTTCTTTAGTTGAGGAGCGTTTTTGCTATTCGGGGTCTTTTAGTGTTCCATATTAATTTTTGGATTGCCTCTTCTATTTCCTTGAAGAATGAGGTTGGAATTTTGATAGGTATTGCGTTGAATTTGTAGATAGTCTTGGGAAGTATTGCCATTTTCACAATGTTAATCTTCCCAATCCAGGAGCATGGGAGGTTTTGCCATTTTTTAAGTTCTGTGTTGTTTTCCTTTTTCAAGATTTTAAAGTTTCCATCATAGAGGTCCTTCACTTCTTTGTTTAAGTTAATTCCTAGGTATTTTATTTATTGTGGGTCTATTACAAATGCAGTTGTTTTACCAATTTCAGCCACACTTTTCTCATTGTTGACATACAGAAAAGCCATTGATTTTTCAGGGTTAATTTTATACCATGCTAATTTGCCAAGGTTTTTTTGTGTGTTTTTTTTTAATTTAATTTAATTTTATTTTATTTGTGAACATACTGTACAGAGAGGTTACAATTACATGGGCAGGATAATGCGTACATTTCTTACCAAACATTGCAGCCTCCTCCTTTGTTTACCCTTCACATCCATTCCCAGACTCCCCCCTCTCCCCCAATCCCAATCCTTCAACGTCCCCCCCCCCCCGGCACAGGTGTTGTAAAGCTCGTTTTGGACATGACAACTTGTACTTCTCATGGTTGCAACAGGTCCACCTGTATACTTAAACAACTGGTTTTTCCCCATCTCCTCCACAAGTTATACTGACATCAAATATAGTGAAAGCAGGGGTTATACTGTGGGGGAGGGACATACAAAGCAACAAAGAGATAATCTTTTAAATGCGTTAGAAACACATGCATGAGGGAAAAAACATTAACATACATATCTAAGGGTTCATTTTCCTGACATCACATTATCTGACCTTTTCTGCTTGACTCATATATATACTAGATATTGCAAATAAGGGAAACCATGGGACCTATGTTTCTTTGGGCCTGGCTTACTTCCCTTAATATAATTTTTTCCAAGTTTTTCCATTTCCTAACAAATGGGGCAATGTCATTCTTTCTGGTGGAGGCAAAGAATTCTATTGTGTATATATACAACATTTTCTTGAACCATTCATCTACTGAGGGGCATCTGGGTTGGTTCCATATCTTAGCTATTGTAAATACTGCTGCAGTAAACACAGGTGTGCTGGTAGCTTTAGTGTGGTCTTGTTTGTACACATTTGGGTAAATGCCCAAAAGTGGGATTGCTGGATCATAGGGGAGTTCTATGTGAAGTCTTTTGAGGAAACTCCATACTGCTTTCCAAAGTGGTTGAACAAGTTTACATTCCCACCAACAATGAAGTAAGGTTCCCTTCTGTCCACATTCCCTCTAGCATCTATTGTTGTTAGAGTTCTTGATTTTTGCCATTCTAACTGGAGTGAGGTGGTATCTCAATGTTGTTTTGATTTGCATTTCTTTTATGGCTAGAGATATTGAACATTTCTTCATGTGTCTATTGGCCATCCTTCTTTCTTCTTCAGAGAAGTTTCTCTTTACGTCTTTCGCCCACTTATTTATTGTAACTTGGGTGTGGAGTCTATGGGATTCTTTGAATACAAGATCATGTTGTCTGCAAAGAGGGAGAGTTTTATTTCTTGCTTCCCTATTTGGATCTCCTTTAGGTCTGCATCTTGTCTTATTGCTGTAGCTAGGCATTCTAATACTAGATTGAAGAGAAGTGGAGAGAGTGGACATCCTTGTCTTGTTCCTGAGTTAAGAGGAAATGGCTTTAGTTTTTCACCATTACGTATAATGCTGGTTGTAGGTTTGTCATATATAGCCTTTATTGTATTGAGGAATGTTCCATGGATTCCTAATTTTTCCAAAACCTTCATTATAAAGGGGTTTTGGATCTTGGTGAATGCTTTTTCTGCATCTATTCAGATAACCATGTGGTTCTTATTCTTGTTCCTGTTCATGTGATGAATAATATTAATTGTTTTACTTATATTGAACCAGCTTTGCATCCCTGAAATGAATCCTGTTTGATCATGGTGTATGATTTTTTGGATGAATTGTTGAAGTCGGTTGGCCAATATTTTGTTTAGAAGTTTTTCATCAATGTTCATCAAAGAAATGGGTCTATAGTTCTCTTTCTTTGATGAGTCCCTGCCTGGTTTTTGGATGAGGGTTATGATGGCTTCATAGAATGTGTTTGGTAGTGAACTTTCTCTTTCTATTTCATTGATGAGTTGAAGGAGTATTGGTGTGAGCTCTGCTTTGAAGGCCTTGTAGAATTCCACTGTAAAACCATCTGGTCCCTGACTTTTCTTAGCTGGAAGCTTTCTTATTGTTGTTTCTATTTCAATGCTTGATATGGGCCTGTTAAGCTGGTTTAACTTATCTTGGTTTAGTTTTGGCATGTTAATGTTTGCTAGGAAAAGGTCCATTTCTGTCAAGTTCTCAAACTTATTAGCATAAAGTTTTGAGAATATTCCCTTATAATGTTTTGAATATTGGTTGTTTCGGTGGTGATATTTCCATTCTCGTCTCTGAGTTTATTTATTTTGGTGTGTTCTCTTCTTTTTCTGGTAAGATTTGCTAATGGTCTGTCAATTTTGTTAATTTTTTCGAAGAACCAACTCTTCGTTTGTTGATTCTTTCTATAGTTTTGTTGGATTCTAATTCATTTAATTCTTATTCAATTTTAATTATTACTTTCCATCTACTGTATTGGGGTTTATCTTGCTGATCTTTTTCAAGGAGGATTAGATGTGTCATTAAATTATTGGTTTCAGATCTCTCCAAATTGTTGATGTAGGAGCTCAGAGCTATAAACTTGCCTCTGAGTACTGCTTTTGCTGTGTCCCAGAGGAGCTGGTAATTTGTTTGTTCATTTTTGTTGAATAGCATGAACATTTGAATTTCCTTTCTAATCTCTTCCCTGACCCACTCGTGATTCAGCAGTGTATTGTTCATCCTCCATGTGATACCAGACTTTCTTTGGTGACTTTTTGTGTTGAGTTCTAATTTTATTCCCTTGTGGTCAGAGATAATGCAAGGTATAACTTCAATGTTTCTGAATTTGGACAAGTCTGATTTGTGGCCTAAAATGTCAATTTTAGAAAATGTTCCATGTGCTGCTGAGAAAAACGAGTATTCTGATTCTGCTGTGTGAAATGTTCGGCAGATATCTGTTAAATGTAGTTGATCTATGCAGCTGTTTGGATCTGCAGTTTCTCTGTTGAGTTTTTGCCGAGTAGATCTATCTAGTGGGGAGAGTGGTTTGTTAAAATCCCCAACAATTAATTTCTTTGGAGTTATATGGGATTTGAGGGAACGTAGTGTTTCTTGGATAAATTTGGGTGCTCCATTGTTTGGAGAGTAGATATTTAGAATTGTAGTATCCTCCTGGAAGAGAGATCCCTTAATTAGTATGTACCGACCTTCTTTATCTCTTCTCACCAATTTTAATTTGAAGTGTATTTTATCTGATATTAGGATTGCAACTCCCGCCTTTTTATGGGGGCCGTTTATTTGGTAGGTTTTGTTCCACACTTTAACATTGAAAATGTGTTTTTTTTTACGGGCAAGATGTGACTCCTGCAGGCAGCAGTTAGAAGGGTCTTGTTTTTTAATCCAACTAGACAGTCTATGTTGCTTAATTGGAGAATTCAGTCCATTAACGTTAAGAGAAAGGACTGAGAGATATTTGGGAGTTGCTGCCATGTTATCCACCTTCTTGATTGTTGTGAAAACTGAGTTCTTTCTATGGTTCTTGGATTCTCAGTTTGGGTGCAGTTTCTTGACATTTATTGTGGTCTCGTTGGTTTTCTATTTGTAGGACATGTTTAAGAATCTTTTGTAGGTCTGGCTTGGTGGAGATGTATTGTTTCAATTTTTCTTTGCTATGGAAGGTTTTTATTTGGCCTTCAGTTATGAAGGAGAGTTTAGCTGGGTACAGTATTCTTGGTTGATAGTTGTTTGTTTTTAGGCATGGCATACATCATTCCAGGCTCTTCTTGCTTTGATTGTCTCTGCTGAGAAATCTGAGGTGATTCTAATTGGTTTTCCTTTATAGGTGATTAATCTTTTCTACTTGACAGCTTTAAGGATCTTTTCCTTTTTCTGAGTTGATCCTGTGTGGATCATAATATGAGGGTGGGTTGTCCTATTATGGTCTGGTCTGTTTGGAGTTCTAAAAGCTTCTTGTATCTGAATAGGCCTATCTTTTTGCATGTTTGGGAAGTTCTCTGCTAGGATCCTGTTAAACAAATTTCGTAGGCCATTAACTTCTGTTTCTAGGTGCTCTTCTATACCCATTATCCTTACATTAGGCCTTCTGATGGTGTCTTCCAAGTGTTGGATAGATCTATCATATTTCTTCGACTTATCTTGGATGGTTGTATGTTCTTTCTCTATAATATCTAGGCTGTCTTCAATCCCTGAGATTCGATCTTCTCCATGGTGTAACCTGCTGTCCAGACTTTCTACTTTGTTTTTTATTTCTTTTGTTTTTTATTTCTAATTGTTCAGCTTTGATGGCTTCAAGTTCTTTGTTGAAGCTTTGTTATAGATCTTGTATGAACTTCTTTACTTCCTTAATTTGATGTTCAGTGTTTATTCTCAGATCACTTAGTTGATTGGTTATGGTTTTCTTGGACTCCCATTCCTTCTGTTGGGTTCCATTCAGCATTCCCTTTCTGGTCTCCCTGACTTCCTTCAGCTCTTTGTTAATGGATTCCATGAATGCCTTTATTGATCTTTGTGTATTCTCTTCCTGCTCTCTCAATTCCTGTATTACTCTTTGATTAGCTTCCTCCTGTTTGTGTGATTCCTGTAGTTCTCTTTGAGTGTTCTCAGCCTGTTCAAGCCATTCCTGCATTTCTCTTTGAGTATTCTCAAGCTGCTCATGCAAATCCTGTATCAGCTTTTGAGTAGCTTCCTCATGCTTATGATATTCCTGTATAAACTTTTGGAATGCCTCCTCTCTCTCCCTATCACGCTCATACAGAGATCTTTGTATGCTTTCAATATTTTGATTTATAATGTTTGCCAGCAGTGTTTGTAGAGCTATTTGGGAATTCTCCTCTGGATTATTCACTATCTGTTCTGTCCCCTGATTATCGGGATTGGGAATTGAGATACCCGGATTTGCCATTTTTCTTGTGTTTTTTCGGCTTACTCTGCCCATTTGAGTTACAAATAGCACCAGTTTTGTGCTAGAACACTATCTTAAGGCAAGCATCAACCCAAGTCTGAATTTGCACAGTCAATAGTCTACAGATACAATCTAGTTCAACAGATACATCTATTCAACATCAAACAACTATACGTTAATGTGCTACGAACCGCAAAGTAGAATTTGGAAGACCAGAAATTATTAGGTTTAGGGATAGATGTGGGTAAGAAAATAGGAATAGATTGATGTGGGGAGGCTCAGGGAGAGTTAACTAAGTCTTAATCTCAAAGCAGGAAATAGGTTGGGTAGGATGAAAGAGAGAGAGAAAAAAAAGAAAGGGAACAGGAAAAGAAAAGAGACCAGAAAAAATAGAAAGGTAGAAATTAATAAAATTATGTAGAACGATAACAATCTATTTACTTAAGAACGTGAACTTATTGAGAGAAGGGGAGGTATATAAAGGAGATGTGAAAAATCTAAAAATAAAAATGCTCAAAATATTATATAGGTAGAAAGAGGTAGAACTGCTATTAAGGAATTTAAGTCTTAGTTGTTTTGACTTGAGTAATAAATTTGCGGGTTAAGTGTGTACACAATTTGGGATAGGGTCTAATATTCAACTCGGGTTTATCTGAGGATGTGCAGGACATGAATTAAGTCACGTAAAGAAGAACAAAAGAGAGGAGAAGGTGAAAAGGATAAGAAAGGAAGAAGAAAAAGATGAGAAGTTCAGTAGAGCTAAACAAAAAACAAAAAGATACTTAAAAAAGAAAAAAAAGAGAAAGAAGACCAAAACAGAAAACAAAAACGCACACTCCCGTATCCCCAAAATAAAAATTATAAGAGGAAAAGAAAGTTTCTGGAAAACATTTTTTTAACAAAATGGCAAAGATTAAAGATTGAAAAAAGTTTTAGAAAAGAAAAAAAAAATTATATAAGGTACCAAAAATAAAAACTAAAAAAAAAAGAAGACGAAGAAGAAGAGAAAAAACAAAGCAAAACAAAAAACAAACAAACAAAAAACTTCTTTGAGTATTTTTGGGGGGGAGGAGTGGGAAAAATCCTTTATCTCCCTTGTGTCCGTAACCAATATCTTGTTGGAGTCTCTAGTCTGCTTGTGGTCCTGTGGCTTGGTTGGTTTCTTAAGTCAGTTTGTTCGAACAGGCAGTAAAATGCTCTGCTTTACACAGAATTTGGCTATCCTCCTCCCAGGCTAGTTCATTGGGAGACAGATCTGCTTTGAGTATCACAAAAGAGGGGAATGCCGTGATGAGGCTAGGTTCTGGTAGCTTTTCCGGGGCTGGTTTGTGAAAAACTCACAGACCCCAGCCTGGAGCCATTCTCAGGGTTTCTTTTTACTGATTTTCAATTGATTGTCGAGGCTGATGGAGGGAGGGAAAGCCTCTGGCTCTGATTACCCAGTGAAGAATCCCACTCCTCGTGATGGCGCCTGAGCTTGGTGACTTTTCCCTGGGTGGAGCGGAGTCTGGCAGGTCACACCGCCGTAAAGTTCTTGTGACCTGCTAAATGACTCGTTTTATTTCAAGGCCTGAGCTGGAGCTAGCAGCTCCTCCGAGCTTTGTCGGTATCGAAGATGGAGATCACCAGTGCTGGGGGGGGGGAGGTGTGGCCTTCCCTCCTCTGCTCCCTGAGAAGGATTGAGGACGTCAGGCTTCTACTCAGGCCGAGTCTTAGTTTCTGGGTCATCTCTGGTCTGCGAACTGCAGGATGAAGATGTCTGCTCCTTGTCGGTTCTTGATGGTGTTGATTAGAATCCGCTTGCCTGCTGCGTCTGGCTCCTTCGTCCTGGACTATCTGTTGCTCAGGTATGGTGCCTGCGCTCGCCAGCCACCGCCACAGCTGTTGGCAAGGGCTCAGAAGTGTCTCCTTTCCTGGGTTACCTTCTCTGGCCTAACTCTCTGTCCTATGATGGCACACTTGGTGTAATTCTCTGACTTAAGACTGTTCACTGGAACTCTAAAACTGCTTTCTATGCGAGAGCTTACTTAGTCTCCAGCTTCTCCAGCCATCTTCCTGGACTCCCTAGAAGCTTTTCTTAAGCAAGAGTTCTTCCCTGCATTTGCCCTGATACTCCATGCAAAGGAGGCTTGAGGCTTAGGAGTTATGAAAAATAGGCTTCCAATCACAGGAAATGGCTGGGCTCCCTGGTGTAAAGCCCAGTTTATCTTCCCTCTGGTCCCCAATCTAGGACCCTACCCTTTGTCCTGTGACTCAAGTACAAACCTTGACCCAGCCTTGAATGTCCTGCAAGACTTTTCTGAAGCCACAGAGCCTTCATTCCAACCACACCACCTGCTCTACAGCACACCTCAGGACCCTTGTCCTGAGGCTGAGGCTCTCTGTCCTGTATCCACATCTTAGAACTCCTGTGGAATTTTGGCACTGGATATATCACCTCCTGGAACAAGTCTTTGCTTCCCTTCTCCCTCTTTTTTTATATTGAGTTGCTAGAGATGGAATGTTTGCAGACTGACTGGCAAATGCTCTATCTTTGTGTGTGTGTGTGTGTGTGTGTGTGTGTGTGTGCGTGCGCGTGCACGTGTCTGTGCCTGTCCTGGGTTTGAATTAATGGCCTAGATGCTATACTATCTCTGAGCTTTTGTGCTCAAGGCTAGCACTCTACTACTTGAACCTCAGTTCTATTTCTGGCTTTTGGGTGTTTAAGTGGAGAAAAGGTTTTCATATAGACTTTCTTGCCTGCAATTGAGATCCTTAGATCTCAGCTTCTTGAGTAGCTTCCAAGGGTGAGCCACCAGCACCTGCCTTCTACCCTACCTCTTACATATAACCTCGGCCCTCCTTTGAGTCCCAGAAAAAATATGTCTCACCAGGTTCACTTTATTTTAATGCCAGTCTTGGTGCTTGAACTCAGGGTCTGGGCAAGTTCCTTAGCTTCTTTTGCTCAAGGGTATCACTTAAGCCACAACGTGACTTTTGGATTTTGCTGTTTCAGTGGAACTGAGGAATCAAACCTAGGACTTAGTGCATGCTAGGCAAGCACTCTACCACTAAGCCACATTCGCAGCCCAAGGCTCACTTCTAGCGGGAGTTATGAGAGTGGGATTTATTGGCATACCTCTTTTGGCATAGAAATTGCTATTGCATATCTTTGCCAAGTTTTGGGAGCAGCCTGTGACTAGGCAATGAGGAATGATAAGTGAGTGATAGCCACCAAGCCTACAGTCTAGGAACTGTGGTCTCCCTGGAGGCAGTGGCCGGCTGCTATGTGTCCCGATGGGACACCTCAGCCAGAACATCAAGCTTCAGTTATTAAATGGCGGAGAAAGATGTTTTGTTCAAGTTGCTGGCTCAGATTTAGTACTCTTCAGGGCTTGTCCCAGCTTGCCCAGGTTGGGGGGTTGGGCATTGGCAACCTGTTGAATGCCCATCATCCATACATCATCCATCCATACACAGAGACATGGAGTTCTTGCTTCCTATGGCGGGGGGATGGGCACTTCCGTGTTTGTACTATGAGCCTAGGCCCTGTCCCTGAGCTACTTTTGCTCAAGGGCAGTGCTCTGCCCTTGAGCCACAGCCCCATTCATGTTTTTTTCCCCTGTAATGTCTTAGAAATAAGAGTCGTGGACTTTCCTGCCCTGGTTGAGTTCAAATTTGCGTTCTCTATATCTCAGCCTCCTGAGGAGCTAGGATTACAGGCAGGAGCCCCTGGATCCTGGTTTTGTTTTCTTCTTGTTGTTCTTTTTTGTAATCGTAATAATCTGAAATCTTCACGGTGTTATTCCAATGGTTTGCATTCGAAGTAAAATACCCAGGCTTGGAGTTCGAATGCCAGGACTGCCACCCACAAATGGAAGGAGATCCTGACAAATTCATTCCTATTCATGTGAATGTTAATGGAATGTTATAAAAGTAATAATTAAATTTGCAGTTAATTCATGATTTTATTTTAGAATGCCACACAAAAATTATTGGTTTTATATCTTCCATTCTAGCACCATGGTATGATTCCCCTAATGGAAGGATATTAAATAATTTTTAATTAATGCTTCTATAAGTATTCAACCAGGATAATTTATTAAAAGGAGGCATAATTTCATAACTAATAATTGGTAATAATATATATAATTTAATATCCTCACATTCCCTCTCTCTGTATACATAATTATATATATATGTACACATCTATCTATCTATCATCTATCTATCTATCTATCTATCTATCTATCTATCTATCTATCTATCTATCTATCTATCAATCTACACAATCGATCTGTTTATACTCTTGTCACTACTGGGGCTCAGTGGTAGAGTGCTTGCCTAGTACATACAAAGCTTTGGGTTCAATCCTCACTACAATGTGCACAGAAAATTCCAGAAGTTGTGCTGTCGCTCAAGCAATGGAGCACTAGCTTTGAGCATAAAAGCTTAGGTACTGTGTCTAGACTCTTACTTAACACCCAGGAATGGCACCAAAAAAAGATAGAATGTTCTGACTGCAACTATATAACGATAGCACTGCAAATACCTCATCACAGAGCAAGCCAGAAGTCTGAGGCTGACAGCTGACATCTAACCTGACTTAGCCAGAGGTAAACGGCTGCAACCCAGCTCCACAGAACCAAATGGTACTGGCTCCATCACCTTTGTCATCCAAGATACTCGTGGTCTGAGATCTGACACTGTTGGGTTTAAAACTCAGCCCTGTTAGGAAGTCGGCAAAATTCTGAGCTGTGGCACAAAGTGGTAGAGTTCTAGCCTTGAGCAAAAGATCATAAGACAATACCCCCACACTTTCAGTGAAATTCCCATGGCTGACTCCACCTTCCCCAAAAACCCCATCCCTTAATCATTAGATTAATCATTAGATGTGAAATTTCTGTGGTTTGTTATGTATTTCTGAAAGAATGGTGATACTGATGAAAGCACCCTAACACTGACAGCTTGTGGGATACAGCTATGTGCTGAGTCCTTCATGAGGTGTTGTGTGCTGAGTCCTTCACAGGTAAATTCTTTCACTTGGTCCTTGTAAGAGCCCCAGAAGTCAGATGATTGTGCAGATGAGAATCTTGAGGCTCAGATATGTTCCCATGTCAGTGCCAATTGTGTATGTACCTAAATCTAGTGAGTTGTCTCCTGCAGACAATAGTTTTGGTTTATTTTTCTTGGTCGTGAATCTGGAACTCAGGGCCTAGCCACTGGCCTTTCTCTGTTGGGCTCATGCCAGCACCCCATCATGTGGAACCAAGAACCCTATTGCAACAGAGTGTTACATTCTAGGCATTTGTAGCTGAGGTCTGTCATCCTGCCGACTCAGGAAACTGAGATATGACGACCTCGGTTCCAAACTATCCCAGACACAAAAGGTCCTACGAGACTATTATCTCCTATTCACCACTTGGAAACTTGAAGTGGAAGCTGGGTACCAAGAACTCGCACGTGTCATCTTAGCTACTCAGGAGCCTGAGAGCTGAGGATCACAGTGCAAAGCCAGCCTGGGCTGGAAATTCCTTGAGAGGCTTCTCTCCAGTGAATTAAAAAAATCTGCAGGGGTGCTGTAGCTCAAGTGGTAGAGCACTTGTATTTAGCTGAAGAGCTCAAGGACAGCACCCAGGCCTAGACTTCAATTCCTCCAACTTACAAGAAAAGAAAGAAAGAAACCTGAAGTGGATTGCTGGGAATGTGTCTTAGGGTAGAGGGCTTTGCATGTATGAATCCCTGGGCTTGATTATTTAGTACCACATCACTAGAATACAAGATCTCTGTGGCTCAAGTGGTAGAGTGCTATATTTGTACAGGAGAAACTCAGGAACAGTGTTCAGGTCCTGAGTTCAAGCTCCAGGACAAGTGTATGCACACACATTCATGCACACACACACACACACACACACACACACACACACACACACACACACACACACACACACACACACACACACACACACAGATACCAGAAGTGAAGTTGTGACTCCAAATGGTAAAGCACTGAGTTTCTGTTCTGAGCTCATGGACAGCACCCAGGCCCTGTGTTCAACCCCAAAACCTAGCTCCCCAGGGCCCAACTAGGAGAGGTCAAAGATTGCAAAACCTAATGAGCTTCACCAGCTCTAGATGACATTAAGCATTGTGATATTACACATGTGCTTAGATTTAGCAAGCTTCCAGAACCTAGGAAGGCACCTTTGCCAATAATGAATCATTTTATTAGGTTCAGCTTTCTTGTTGTCTGCCAGAAGGACCCTTGAATTTATTGTAGAAAGTTATTACAACACTGGAACATAGTCTAACAAAGACAGGATAAGTGCAGGGAACTTGGCCTTCCACAGGAGGTGGCACAAATGGAGGCTTCCTGTCAAAATAGCACTGAGGAGAGAGATAACTTGAGTTTCAAAGGGGCCTTTTTTTCTCCTAGCTTTCAGAGCCACCCACACTCCTGCTCACTAATTGGCCCAGATGGAGTTGTTTGTTACACAGCTGTACAGGAGTGAGGCCTTTTGCCTGCATGTTCCAACAATGAGGCAGACTTCCTCCAACAGTCCTTGGTGTGGAGAAAACCTCAGGATACACTGGGATCAGTGAGGGGAGCCCCGGAACATGCACTGTCTTGAAAGCACTGACTCTCCTATGAAATCATTTTATTCAAAGCAAATTTCCTAACTTGGTGCCTTTCATCTTAGGGATTCTGGACCTTCACTGATAGAAATACATGCATACATATATGGGAAGACATGGAGTGACTTTCTTTTTTTGGCAGGTCCAGGGGTTGTATTATGAGCCTAGGCACATTCCCTGAGCTCCTTTTGCTCAAGGGTATCGCCCTGTCCTTGAGCCACAGCCCCACTCATGGCAATTTTTTTATTTCTGTGATCCCACAGAAATAACAGTGCTGTGGACTTTCCTGTCCTGGCTGAATTCAAAGTGGCATTCTCTACCTCTCAGACTCCTGAAGAGCTAAGATTACAGACGGCACAAATGACACCTGGCTTTCTTTTCTTCTTGTTCTATTTTTCATTGTGACAAACTCAAATCTTCACAGTTTCATTCTAGTGGTTTGCATTTTGAAGTAAACTACCCAGGCCTGGAGTTTGATTGCCAGGGCTGCCTCCTACAAATGGAGGGAGATCTTGAGAAATCTTCACTATTCATATGAATGCTTAATGGAATGTTATAAAAGTAACAATTATATTTGCAGTTATTTCATGATTCTCTTATAGAATGTCACACAAAAAGTATTGGATTATGTCTTCCATTCTAGCAATATGGTGTAATAGTCCCAACTAAGGAATACTGACTACGTTTACATGAATGCTTCAATAAGTATTCAACCATGATACTTCTTTAAATGGAAGCATAATTTAATAATAATTCATAACATATATAATTTAATATCCTCACATTGTCTCTCTCTCATATATAGCAAACTACACATCTATTTATCTATATCTATCAGCCACTACTATGGCTTGTTCAAAGGTCCTCAGAACGGGCTGGCAGCTCAGTTTGCCAAGGGCGTTTTTTCTACACTGGCCTTTTCATGAATTGGGTATTGTGGGCTGTGAGTTCAAATCCAAGCATGGCCAAAATTGTATATGTGGAATCAGAAGTAAATTTTGACACATTTTTTTCTTCTCTGTGAAAATCGTGGCTCTCAGTATGATGTATAGTATAACCCATATGTAAATATATCCATGTGATAAGATGAAATAAATGAAATAAATATTATATATGTAATAATACTAAATAAAATAAAAATAAGGGTAATAAATGTCATATGGAATAAACCCATGTATGTAAATAGATCTCATATATGAATATTATTTTTATCCGTGCTGGGGCTTGAATTCGGGCCCTGGAAACTGGGCTGAAATTGTTGTATTCAATGACAGTGAGCTTCCTCTGCCCCACAGAGACACAGAATTGCCTAGGCCCTGAGTTCAAATTCCAGGCCTTCCAGAAAAATGGTGTAAATTCCAAGCCAGGTTCTTAATTTTTTTTGGCCAGGCCTGGGGATTGAACTCAGCTCGTGGCAACTCTGCCTCAGCTTCGGTCATCCTAGGCTGGGGTGCAGCCTCTGGACCCATAGCCCATCTTGAGATCCTAGGACCCGAGTTCAAATCTTGGGACTTGCAAAAAAAAAAAAAAAAGGAGAAGTGGTGGGAAGGTGGCTCAGTATTAGAGTGCTTGCCTTGCATGCTTAAAGCCCTGGGTTTGATTCCTCAGCACCAAATAAACAGAAAAAACCTGGAAGTAGTGCTATGCCTCAAGTGGTAGAGCAATAGTCTTGAGCTGAAGAGTTGATGGACAGCACCCAGATTCAGAGTTCTGGCTCCAATACAGGAAAAAAAAGAGAAAAAAGAGAGGGGGAAAAAAAGAGAAGGATAAAACTGAGAAGTTCCAGAAGGCAGTTTAACATAGTTTATTCCTTTGCATTGCAACCGTCCTGGGTTCAAATGACAGGGCCCAGAAAGTGTACTGCTGAAGTTTGGTGGACTATCATGGAAGCCATAGCCAAAACCAGCAACCTAGGCCTGGGGCACAAATCTCAGGACTGCCACCTACGAATGGTGTGAGATCCTAAGAAATGCATTCCAATATACATCCAATCGAATGGAATGTTGTAAAGTAACAATTACATTAGTAGTTAGTGTATGATTATATTATGAAATTATACACAATTATAGTACATTGACTAATTTTCAATTAATACTTTGTTATATATTCAACCACTATTCTTAAATAATGGAAGGAATAATTTATCGATAAGTGGTAGTAATATAGTATATAAAATCAAATAATATACAGATATCTCTGTCTTGTCTTCTACACACATGCATATATATATTTATTTCTATATATCTATGAAACAATCAATCTATCTATCTATATATATATATATGTTTCTACATTTGTCATTCCTGGGGCTCAGTGGTAGATTGCTTGCCTAGTACATACAAAGCCCTGGGTTCGATTCCTCTGTACTGTGCGCACAGAAACATCCAGAAGTCATGCTGTCACTCAAGCAGCCGAGCACTAGCTGAGCATAAAAGCTTAGGGACTGTGTCTAGACTCTTACCCAAGACCCAGGAATGACACCAAAAAAAAGATTGAATGTTCTGACTGCAACTATATGAGGATAGCACTGCAAATACTTCATCACAGAGCATGCTGGGAGTCTAAAACTGACGGTTGCCATCTAACCTGACTTAGCCAGAGGTCAACAACTGCAACCCTGCACCATGGAACCAGACACTGTTGGCTCACCCATAGCTGCTCAGGGGATGAGATCAGACATTGGTGGGTTGAAAATTCAGCCTTGGCAGGAAGTCTGCCAGAATATAAGCTGTGCCTCAAAGTGGTAGAGATGTAGCCTTGAGGTAAAGATCTCAGGACAGTACCTCCAACCTATGAGTGCAATCCCCGAGGCTGATGACCCTATCCACAAAAAACATCCCTCTCAACAGTTAGATGTGAACTTGTGCAGTTTGTGACATGTATCTGAAAGAATGGTGATACTGATGAAAGCACCCTAATTCTAATGACAGTTTGTGGGATAGAGCTATGTGATGAGTCTTTCCAGGGGTGCTAGGTAGTTCATGGGGTACTGTGTGCTGAGTCCTTCACAGGGTCCTATGTACTGAGTCCTTCACGAGCTATATTGTTTCATCTGGTCCTTATAAGAGCTA
>NW_027203040.1:0-115157 GCF_024711535.1 Dipodomys merriami
CTCACCCAAAACATCACCATAAAACTAACCCTCACCCTAGCCCTAACCCTAACCCTCACCCAAACCTTAACTCTCACCCTTACCCTCACCCTCACCCTACCCTCACCCTAACCCTAAACCTAACCCTAGACCTTACCTTAACCCTAACCCTTACCCTAACACTCACGCTAACCCTAACCCTCACTCTCACCCTAACCCTCACCCTAAAACTTACTCTCAGCCTAACGCTCACACTAAACCTAAATCTCACCCTAACCTTAACGCTAACCATGACCCTAACCCTACCCCTAAACCTCACCCTAACCCTAACCCTCACCCACACCCTAACCCTCAAACCAACGCTAATCCTAACCCTAACCCTCATCCTTACCCTCACCCTCACCCTAAATCACACACTCACCCTGACCCTAACACTAACCCTAACCCACACCCTAACCCTAAACCTCACCCTAACCCTAACGCTAACCCTCACCCTAAACCCTCACCTTCCCCCTAACCCTAATTGTAACCCTAAACCTCACCCTAACCATGAGCCTAAGACTAATGCTAACTCTAACCCTCACCCTCACCATCACCCTAACCCTAAACTTATCCCTAAACCTCACCCTGTCCCTATCCTTCACCCTAAACCTAACCCAAACCCTCATCCTCATCCTAACCCTAACACTAACCCTGATCCTAAACCTAACACTCACCCTAAACTTCACCCTAATGATTACCCTCAACCTAACCCTAACCCTAACCCTAACCCTAATCCTCATCCAAACCCTAACCCTAAACTTCACCCTAATCCTCACCCTATCCCTAACCCTAACCCTAAAACTCACCCTAACACTAACCATAAACTTAACCCTCACCCTCAGCCTAAACATCACCGTCAGCCTAACACTCACCCTCACCCGAAACACCAACCTCACCCTAACAATAACCCTAACACACACCCTAACCCTAAACCTCACCCTAACCCTAAACTTAACCCTAACCTTAAACCCTCACCTTCCCCCTTACCCTAATTGTAACCCTAAACCTAACCCTAACCCTAAGCCTAAGACTAATGATAACTCTAACCCTCACCCTCACCGTCACCCTTACCCTAAACTTATCCCTAAACCTCACCCTATCCCTATCCTTCACCCTAAACCTAACCCAAACACTCATCCTCACCCTAACACTAACACTAACCCTGATACTAAACCTAACACTCACCCTAAACCTCACCCTAATGATTACACTCAACCTAACCCTAACCCTAACCCTAACCTTAATCCTCACACTAATCCTCACCCAAACCCTAACCCTAAACTTCACCCTAATCCTCACCCAATTCCTAAACCTAACCCTAACACTCACCCTAATACTAACCATAAACCTAACCCTCACCCTCAGCCTAAACATCACCGTCAGCCTAACACTCACCCTCACCCGAAACACCACCCTCACCCTAACACTAACCCTAACCCACACCCTAACCGTAAACCTCACCCTAACCCTAACCTTAACCCTCACCCTAAACCCTCACCTTCCCCCTTACCCTAATTGTAACCCTAAACCTCACCCTAACCCTAAGCCTAAGACTAATGCTAACTCTAACCCTCACCCTCAACATCACCGTAACCCTAAACTTATCCCTAAACCTCACCCTATCCCTAACATTCACCCTAACCCTAACCCAAAAACTAATCCTCACCCTAACCCTAACTCTAACCCAGATCCTAAATATAACCCTCACCCTAAACCTCACCCTAATGATTACCCTCAACCTAACCCTAACCCTAACCATAACCCTAATCCTCACACTAATTCTCACCCTAACTCTAACCCTATACTTCACCCTAATCCTCACCCTATCCCTAACCCTAACCCTAACACTCACCCTAATACTAACCATAAACCTAACCCTCACCCTCAGCCTAAACATCACCGTCAGCCTAACACTCACCCTCACCCCAAACATCACCCTAACCCTAAACTTCACCCTAACCCTAACCCTAACACTCACCCTAAACCTCACCCTCACCCTCACCCTCACCCTAAGCCTAACCCTAACCCTACCCCTAATCCTTAACCTAACCGTCTCCATCACCTTCTCCCTAAACCTATCCCTACCCCTAACACTAACGCTCACCCTCACCCTCACCCTAACACGAACCCTAAATCTAACCCTAAACCTCAACTTAAACCTAACCCTCAAACACAACCTAATCCTAACCCTCACCCTAACCCTAACAATCACAATAAACCTAACCCTCACTCTAACCATAAACCTACCCCTCAACCTAACACTCATCCTAACCCTAACCCTAAACGTAATCCTCAACCTCAACCTAACCCTAACCCTCACCCACACCTTAACCCTCAACATCACGGGAACACTCACCATCACCCTAGCACTCACCCTCAACCTAAACATCACCCGAACCCTAACCCTCACCTTAACCCTAACCCTAACCCTCACCCTAAACCTAACCCTCACCCTGACCCTCATCCTCACCCTAATCCTCACATTAACCCTCACCCCTACCTAACCAAAACCCTCACCCTCACACTAACCCTAACCCTCACCCTCAACCTAGCCCTCACCCTAACCCTAACCCTAATCCTCACCCTCACCCTCATCCTAACCCTAAGCCTAACTCTAATCCTAACACTCACCGTCAACCTCACCCTCAGCCTAACCCTCACCCTCACCCTAACCCTCTCCCTAAACCTTACCCTCGCCCTAACCCTAACCCTAAACCTCACCCTCAACCTAAACCTAACCCTAAACCTAACCCTAAACCTAACTCTCACCTTCCCCCTCACCCTAAACCTAACCCTAAACCTAACCCTCACCCTCGCCCTCACCCTAACCGTAACCCTCACCCTCACCCAAAACCAAACCTCACCCCAACCCTAACCCTCACCCTAACCATCACCCTAAACCATATGATAACCCTAACCCTCACTCTCACCCTCACCCTCACCCTAAACGTAACCTTCACCCTCACCTTAAACCAAACCCTAACCCCAACCTTAACCCTGACCCTAACCCTAACCCTAACCGTAATGCTAAGCATAACACTCAACCTAACGCTAACCCTAACACACACCCTCATCCTAAAACGAACCCTAACCCTAACCATAACCATAACCATAACCCTCACAATAAGACTAAGGCTAACCCTAACCCTCACTGTCTCCCTCACCCTCACCCTAACCCGAACCCTCACCCTCACCCTAACCCTCACCCTCACCCAAAACATCACCCTAAAACTAACCCTCACCCTAATCCTCACCCTCACACAAACCTTAACTCTCACTCTAACCCTCACCCTCACCCTAACCTCACCCTAGCCCTAAACCTAACCCTAGCCCTTACTCTAACCCTAACCCTCACCCTAACACTCACGCTAACCCTAAACCTCAATCTCAGCCTAACCCTCACCCTAACACTTACCCTCACCCTAACCCCTACCCCCAGCCTAACGCTCACGCTAAACCTAAATCTCACCCTAACCTTAACGCTAACCATGACCCTAACCCTACCCCGAAACCTCACCCTAACCAAAACACTCACGCGCACCCTAGCCCTCAAAACAACCCTAATCCTAACCCTAACCTTCATCCTTACCCTCACCCTCACCCTAAATCTCACACTCACCCTCACCCTAACACTATCCCTAACCCACACCCTAACCCTAAACCTCACCCTAACCCTAACCCTAACCCTCACCCTAAACCCTCACCTTCCCCCTAACCCTAATTCTAACCCTAAACCTCACCCTAACCCTAAGCCTAAGACTAATGCTAACTATAACACTCACCTTCACAGTCACACTAACCCTAAAAAGTATCCCTAAACCTCACGCTATCCCTAAACTTCACCCTAACCCTAATCCAAACCCTCATCCTCACCCTAATCCTAACACTAATCCTGACCCTAACCCTAACCCTCAACCTAAACTCACCCTAACCCTAACCCTAACCCTAGCCCTTACCCTAACCCTAAACCACACATTCACCCTCACACACACTCTAACCCTAATCTTAAACCTAGCCCTCACCCTAACCCTAACCCTAACTCTCACCCTCACCCTCACCCTCATCCTAAACCTAAGCCTAACTCTAATCCTAACCCTCACCCTCACCCTCACCCTCAGCCTAACCCTCACCCTCACCCTAACCCTCTCCGTAAACCTTACCCTCACCCTAAACTTAACCCTAATCCTCACCCTCAACCTAAACCTAACCCTAACCCTAACCCTAAACCTAAACCTCACCCTCACCCTCACCCTAAACCTAACCCTAACCCTAACCCTCACCCTCACCCTAACCATAACCCTCACCCTCACCCTAAACCAAACCCTAAACCCAACCCTAACCCTCACCCTAACCATCACCCTAAACCTCACGATAAACCCAACCCTCACTCTCACCCTAACCCTCACCCTAACCCTTACCCTCACCCTAACCCTAACCCTAAACCTCACACAGACCCAAACCTTAACGCTCAACGTCACCCTAAACCTAACCCTAGTGCTCACCATAAACCTTCCCATCACCCAAACCCTAACCCTCAGTCTCACCCTCACCCATACCCTCACCCTAAACCTCACCCTCAGCCTAAACATCACCCTAAGCCTAAACCTCCCCCTTATCCTAACCCTCACCCTCACCCTAACCCTCAGCCTAACCCTAAACCTAACCCTTTTCCTAACCCTAACCCTCAACTTCACCCACACCCTCAACCTAACTGTAAACCTATCCCTAATCCTAACCCTCAACCTCACCCTCACCCTAAACCTAACTCTAACCCTAACCCTAACCCTCACCCTAACCCTCACCCTAACCCTAATGCTAAGCTTAACCCTCAACCTAAAACTAACCCTAACCCACACCCTCATCCTAAAACGAACCCTAAGCATAACCCTAACCATAACCCTCACAATAAGACTAAGGCTAACCCTAACCCTCACTATCACCCTCACCCTCACCCTAACCCTCACCCTAACCCTCACTCTCACCCGAAACATCACCCTAAAACTAACCCTCACCCAAACCTTAACTCTCACCCAAACCCTCATCCTCACCCTAACCTCACCCTAACCCTAAACCTAAACCTAGCCCTTACCCTAACCTTAAACCGAACCCTAACACTCCCGCTAACCCTAACCCCCACTCTCACCCTAACCGTCAGCCTAACACTTACCCTCACCCTAAACCTTACCCTCAGCCTAACGCTCACACTAAACCTAAATCTCACCCTAACCTTAATGCTAAACATGACCCTAAACCTACCACCAAACCTCACCCTAAACCTAACCCTCACCCGCACAATAGCCCTCAAACCAACCCTAATCCTAACCCTCATCCTTACCCTCACCCTCACCCTAAATCACACACTCACCCTCACCCTAACACTAACCCTAACTCACACCCTAACCCTAAACCTCACCCTAACCCTAACCCTGACCCTCACCCTAAACCCTCACCTTCCCCCTAACCCTAATTCTAACCCTAAAACTCACCCTAACCCTAAGCCTAAGACTAATGCTAAATCTAACCCTCACCATCACCGTCACCCTAATCCTAAACCTATCCCTAAACCTCACCCTATCCCTAACCTTCACCCTAACCCTAACCCAAACCTCATCCTCACACTAACAATAACACTAACCCCGACCTTAACCCTAATCCTCAACCTAACGTCACCCTAAACCTTACCCTAATCCTAGCCCTTACCCTAACCCTAACCCTCACATTCACCCTCACACTCACCCTAACCCTCATCCAAACACAAGCCCTCACCCTAACCCTAAAACTAAACCTCACCCTCACACACACACTCAAACTCAGCCTAACCCAAACCCTAACCCTAATCCTAACCCTAACCCTCACCCTCACCCACACACTCACCCTAACCCTCACACTCACCCTAGCCCTCACACTAACCCAAACCCTAAGCCAAACCCTAAACTTCAACATCACCCTCACCCTCACCCTCATCCTCAGGCTAACCCTAACCTAAACCTAATCCTAACCCTAACCCTCACCCTAACACTCACGCTAACCCTAACCCTCACTCTCACCCTGACCCTCACCCTAACCCTTACCCTCACACTAACCCTTACCCTCAGCCTAATGCTCACACTAAACTTAACCCTCATCCTAACCCTAACGCTAACCATGACCCTAACCCTAAACCTAACCCTAAACCTCACCCTAAACCTAACCCTTACCCTCACCCTAGCCCTCAAACCAACCCTAATCCTAACACTAACCCTCATCCTTACCCTCACCCTCACCCTAAATCACACTCTAACCCTCGCCCTAACACTAACCCTAACCCACACCCTAACCCTAACTCTCACCTAACACTAACCCTAACCCTCACCCTAACACTAACCCTAATACTCACTCTCACCCTCACTTTCCCCCTAACCCTAATTCTAACCCTAACCCTCACCCTAAACCGTGCCTAAGCCTAATGCTAACACTAACCCTCACACACACCGTCACCCTAACCCTAAACTTAACCCTAAACCTCACCCTATCCCTTACCTTCACCCTAACCCTAACCCAAACCCTCATCCTCACCCTAACACTAACACTAACCCTGATCCTAATTCTAACCCTCACCCTAAACCTCACCCTAATGATTACCCTCAACCTAACCCTAACCCTAACCCTAACCCTAATCCTCACACTAATCCTCACCCTAACCCTCACAATAAACTTCACCCTAATCCTCACCCTATCCCTAACCCTAACCCTAACACTCACCCTAATACTAACCATAAACCTAACCTTCACCCTCAGCCTAAATATCATGTTCAGCCTAACACTCACCCTCACCCTAAACATCACCCTAACCCTAACGTTCACCCTAACCCTAACCCTAACACTCACCCTAAACCTCACCCTCACCCTCACCTTCACACTAAGCCTAACCCTAACACTACCACTAATCCTTAACCTAACTTTCTCCATCACCTTCACCCTAAACCTATCCCTACACCTAACACTAACCCTCACCCTCACCCTAACACAAACCCTAAACCTAACTCTAAACCTCACGTTAAACCTAACCCTCAACCACAACCTAATCCTAACCCTAACAATCACAATAACCCTAACCCTCACTCTAACCATAAACCTACCCCTCAACCTAACACTCATCCTAAGCCTAACCCTAAACCTAATCTTCACCCTAACCCTAACCCTAACCCTCACCCTCACCATAACCATCACCATCACCCTAACACTCACCCTAAGCCTAACCCTCACCCACACCTTAACCCTCAACCTCACGCGAACCCTCACCCTCACCCTAACTCTCACCCTCAACCTAAACATCACCCGAACCCTAATCCTAACCTTAACCCTAACCCTAACCCTCACCCTAAGCTTAACCCTCAACCTGACCCTCAACCTCACCCTAATCCTCACATTAACCCTCACCCCTACCTAACCGAAACCCTCACCCTCAGCCTCACCTTAACCCTCACCCTCACCCTTATCATAGCCCTCACCCTAACCCTAACCCTCACCCTCACCCTCACCTTCAAACTAACCCTTAACCTCACCTAACCCTTTCCCTAAACCTTAACCTCAACCTAACCCTCATCTCACCCTCACTCTCACCCTAAACCTAACCCTAACCCTAACCCTCACCCTCACCCTCACCCAAACCGTAACCCTCACCTTCACCCTAAACCAAACCCTAACCCCAAACTTAACCCTCACCCTAACCATCACCCTAAACCTCACGATAACCCTAACCCTCACTCTCACCCTAACTCTCACCCTAATCCTTACCCTCACCCTAACCCTAACCCTAAACCTCACACAGACCCAAACCTTAACGCTCAACGTCACCCTAAACCTAACCCTAATGCTCACCCTAAAACTCACCATCACCCAAACCCTAACCCTCAGTCTCACTCTCACCCATACCCACACCCTAACCCTCACCCTCAGCCTAAACATCACCCTAAGCCTAAACCTCCCCCTTATCCTAACCCTCACCCTCACCCTCACCCTCACCCTTAGCCTAACCCTAAACCTAACCTTAATCCTAACCCTAACCCTCAACCTCACCCACACCCTCAACCTAACTGTAAACATATCCCTATTCCTAACCCTCAACCTCACCCTCACCCTAAAACTAACTCTAACGCTAACCCTAACCCTCACCCTAAACCTCACCCTAACCCTAATGCTAAGCTTAACCCTCAACCTAACACTAAACCTAACCCACACCCTCATCCTAAAGCAAAACCTAACCTTAAACCTAACCCTCACCATAACCCTCACAATAAGACTAAGGCTAACCCTAACCCTCACTATCACCCTCACCCTCACCCTATCCCGAACCCTCACCCTCACCCTAACACGAAACCTCACCCAAAATATCACCCTAAAACTAACCCTCATCCTAACCCTAACCCTAACCCTCACCCAAACCTTAACTCTCACCCTAACCCTCACCCTCACCCTAACCTCACCCTAACCCTAAACCTAAAGCTAGCCCTTACCCTAACCCTAACCCTCACCCTATCACTCACGCTAACCCTAACCCTCACACTCACCCTAACCCTCACCCTAACACTTACCCTCACCCTAACCCTTACCTTCAGCCTAACGCTCACACTAAACCTAAATCTCAGCTTAACCTTAATGCTAACCATGACCCTAACCCTACGCCTAAACCTCACCCTAACCCTAAACCTCACCCGCACCCTAGCCCTCAAACCAACCCTAATCCCAACCGTAACCCTCATTCTTACCCTCACCCTCACCCTAAAACATACACCCACCCTCACCCTAACATTAACCCTTACACACACCCTAACCCTAAACCTCACCCTAACCCTAACCCTGACCCTAAACCCTCACCTTCCCCCTAACCCTAATTCTAACCCTAAACCTCACCCTAACCCTAAGCCTAAGACTAATGCTAACTCTAACCCCCACCCTCACCATCACCCTAACCCTAAACCTATCCCTAACCTCACCCTATCCCTAACCTTCACCCTAACCCTAACCCAAACCCTCATCCTCACACTAACCCTAACAATAACCCTGACCCTATCCCTAACCCTAAACCTAACCTCACCCTAAACCTAACCCTATCCCTAGCCCTTACCCTAACCCTAACCCTCACATTCACCCTCACACTCACCCTAACCCTAATCCTAACCCTAGCCCTCACCCTAAACCTAAAGCTCACCCTCACCCAAACACTCAAACTAAGCCTAACCCAAACCCTAACCCTAATCCTAACCCTAGTCCTCACTCTCACCCTCACACTCAACCTAAACCTCACCCTCACCCTAGCCCACACACTAACCCTAACCCTATGCCAAACCGTAAACCTCAAGATCACCCTCACCCTCAACCTCATCCTCAGCCTAACCCTATCCCTAACCCTAATCCTAAACCTAACCCTCACCCTAACACTCACGCTAACCCTAACCCTCACTCTCACGCTAACCCTCAACCTAACACTGACCCTCACACTAACCCTTACCCTCAGCCTAATGCTCACACTAAACTTAACCCTCCCCCTAACCCTAACACTAACCATGACCCTAACCCTCACCCTAACCCTAAACCTCAGCCTTAGCCTAACCCTTACCCTCACCCTAGCCCTCAAACCAACCCTAATCCTAATACTAACCCTCATTCTCACCCTCACCCTCACCCTAAATCACACACTCACCCTCACCCTAACACTAACCCTAACCCACACCCTAACCCACACCCTCACCCTCACTTTCCCCCTAACCCTAATTCTAAGCCTAACATTCACCCTCACCCTAAGCCTAAGCCTAATGCTAACTCTAACCCTCACCCTCACCGTCACCCTAACCCTAAACTTATCCCTTAACCTCTCCCTATCCCTAACCTTCACCCTAACCCTAACCCAAACACTAATCCTCACCCTAACACTAACACTAACCCTGATCCTAACCCTAACCCTCACCCTAAACCTCACCCTAATGATTACCCTCAACCTAACCCTAACCCTAACCATAACCCTAATCCTCACACTAATCCTCACCATAACCCTCACAATAAACTTCACCCTAATCCTCACCCTATCCCTAACCCTAACCCTAACACTCACCCTAATACTAACCATAAACCTAACCCTCACCCTCAGCCTAAACATCACCGTCAGCCTAACACTCACCCTCACCCTAAACATCACCCTAACCCTAACCTTCACCCTAACCCTAACCCTAACACTCACCCTAAACCTCACCCTCACCCTCACCCTCACCCAAAACCTAACCATAACCCTACCCCTAATACTTAACCTAACCCTCTCCATCACCTTCACCCTAAACCTATCCCTACCCCTAACACTAAAGCTCACCCTCACCCTCACCCTAACACAAACCCTCAATCTAACCCTAAACCTCACCTTAAACCTAACCCTCAACCACAACCTAATCCAAACCCTCACCCTAACCCTAACAATCACAATAACCCTAACCCTCACTCTAACCATAAACCTACCACTCAACCTAACACTCATCCTAACCCTATCCCTAACCCTCACCCTCACCATAACCATCACCATCACCCTAACACTCAAACAAAGCCTAAACTTCACCCACACCTTAACACTCAACCTCACGGGAACCCTCACCATCACCCTAACACTCACCCTCAACCTAAACATCACTCGAACCCTAACCCTCACCCTAAACCTAACCCTCACCCTGACCCTCACCCTCACCCTAATCCTCACATTAAACCTCATCCCTACCTAACCGAAACCCTCACCCTCACCCTCACCCTAACCCTCACCCTAACCCTAACCCTAACCCTCACCCTCACCCTCACACTCATCCTAACCCTAAGCATAACTCTAATCCTAAACCTCATCCTCACCCTCTCCCTCAGCCTAACCCTCACCCTCACCCTAACCCTCTCCCTAAACCTTATCTGCACCCTAACACTAACCCTAAACCTCACCCTCAACCTAAACCTAACCCTAACGCTAACACTAAACCTAACCCTAACCCTCACCCTCACCCTAAACCTAAGCCTAACCCTAACCCTAACCCTCACCCTCACTCTAACCGTAACCCTCACCCTCACCCTAAACCAAACCCTAACCCCAACCCTAACCCTGACGCTAACCATCACCCTAATCCTCACGATAACCCTAACCCTCACTCTCACCCTAACTCTCACCTTAACCCTTACCCTCACCCTAACCCTAACCCTAAACCTCACCCAGACCAAAACATTAACACTCAATGTCACACTAAACCTAATCCTAATGCTCACCCTAAACCTTACCATCACCCAAACCCTAACCGTCATTCGCACCCTCACCCATACCCTCACCCTAACCCTCAACCTCAGCCTAAACATCACCCTAAGCCTAACCCTCCCCCTTATCCTAAACCTCACCCTCAGCCTTAGACTAACCCTAAACCTAACCCTAATCCTAACCCTAACCCTCAACCTCACCCACAACCTCAACCTAACTGTAAACATATCCCTAATCCTAACCCTCAAGCTCACCCTCACCCTAACCCTCATCCTAACCCTCACCCTAACCCTCACCCTAACTCTAATGTTAGCTTAACCCTCAATGTAACACTAACCCTAACCCACACACTCATCTTAAACCGAAACATAACCCTAACCCTAATCCTCACCATAACCCTCACAATAAGACTAAGGCTAACCCTAACCCTCACAATCACCCTCACACTCACCCTAACCCGAACCCGAACCCTCACCCTAACCCTCACCCTAACCCTCACCCAAAACATCACCCTAAAACTAACACTCACCCTAACCCTAACCCTAACACTCACCCAAATCTTAACTCTCAACCTAACCTTCACCCTCACCCTAACCTCACCCTAACCCTAAACCTAACCCTATCCCTTACCCTAACCCTAACCCTCACCCTAACACTCACACTAACCCTAACCCTCACTCTCACCCTAACCCTCACCCCAACACTTACCCTCACCCTAACCCTTACTCTCAGCCTAACGCTCACACTAAACCTAAATCTCAGCTTAACCTTAATGCTAACCATGACCCTAACCCTACCCCTAAACCTCATCCTAACCCTAAACCTCACCAGCACCCTAGCCCTCAAACCAACACTAATCCTAACCCTAACCCTAACCCTAACCCTAACCCTAACCCTAACCCTAACCCACACCCTAACCCTAAACCTCATCCTAACCCTAATCCTAACCCTCACCCTAAACCCTCACATTCCCCCTAACCATAATTCTAACCCTAAACCTCAACCTAACCCAAAGCCTAAGACTAATGCTAAATCTAGCCTTCACCCTCACCTTAATCCTAACCCTAAACCTATCCCTAAACCTCACCCTATCCCTAACCTTCACCCTAACCCTAACCCAAACCCTCATGCTCACCCTAACCCTAACACTAACTCTGACCCTAACCTTAAACCTCAACCTAACCTCACCCTAAACCTAACCCTAACCCTAGCCCTTCCCCTAACCATAACCCTCACATTCACCCTCACACTCACCCTAACCCTCATCCTAACCCTAGCCCTCACCCTAAACCTAACCCAAACCCTAAACCTCACCCTCACCCACACACTCAAACTCAACCTAACACAAACCCTAACCCTAATCCTAATTCTAACCCTCACCCTCACCCTCACACTCACCCTAACCCTCACCCTAACACTAACCCTCATCCTAACCCTTACCCTCAGCCTAACGCTCACACTAACCTTAAACCTCACTCTAACCCTGATGCTAACCATGATCCTAACCCTAACCCTAACCCTAAACCTCACCCAAACCCTAAAACTTACCCTCACCCTAGCCCTCAAACCAAACTTAATCCTAACCCTAACCCTCATCCTTACACTCACCCTCACCTTAACTCACACTCTAACCCTCACCCTAACACTAACCCTAACCCACACCCTAACCCTTACCCTCAACCTAACCCTAACCCTCACACTCACCCTCAATTTCCCCCAACCCTAATTCTAACCCTAACCCTCACCCTAAACATAAGCCTAAGCCTAATGCTAACTCTAAACCTCATGCTCACCATCACCCTAACCCTAAACTTATCCCTTAACCTCACCCTATCCCTAACCTTCACCCTAACCCTAACCCAAACACTCATCCTCACCCTAACACTAACACTAACCCTGATCCTAACCCTAACCCTCACCCTAAACCTCCCCCTAATGATTACCCTCAACCTAACCCTAACCCTAACCCTAACCCTAACCCTAATCCTCACAGTAATCCTCACCCTAACCCTAAACTTCACCCTAATCCTCACCCTATCCCTAACCCTAACCCTAACACTCACCCTAATACTAACCATAAACCAACCCTCACCTTCAGCCTAAACATCACCGTCAGCCTAACACTCACCCTCACCCTAAACATCACCCTAACCCTAACCTTCACCCTAACCCTAACCCTAACACTCACCCTAAACCTCACCCTCACCCTCACCCTCACACTAAGCCTAACCATAACCCTACCCCTAATCCTTAACCTAACCCTCTCCATCACCTTCACCCTAAACCTATTCCTACCCCTAACACTAACCCTCACCCTCACCCTCACCCTAACATGAACCCTAAACCTAACTCTAAACCTCACCTTAAACCTAACCCTCAACCACAACCTAATTCTAACCCTCACCCAACCCTAACAATCACAATAACCCTAACCCTCACTCTAACCATAAACCTACCCCTCAACCTAACACTCATCCTAAGCCTAACCCTAAACCTAATCCTCACCCTAACCCTAGCCCTAACCCTCACCCTCACCATAACCATCACCATCACCCTAACACTCACCCTAAGCCTAACCCTCACCCACACCTTAACCCTCAACCTCACGCGAACCCTCACCCTCACCCTAACACTCACCCTCAACCTAAACATCACCCGAACCCTAACCCTCACCTTAACCCTAACCCTAACCCTCACCGTAAACCTAACCCTCACCCTGACCCTCACCCTTATCCTAATCCTCACATTAACCCTCACCCCTACCTAACCGAAACCCTCACCCTCACCCTAACCCTAACCCTCACCCTCACCCTAGCCCTCACCCTAACCCTAACCCTAACCCTCACCCTCACCCTCACACTCATCCTAACCCTAAGCCTAACTCTAATCCTAACCCTCACCCTCACCCTCATCCTCAGCCTAGCCCTCACCCTCACCCTAACCATCTCGCTAAATCTTACCCTCACCCTAACCCTAAACCTAAACCTCACCCTCAACCTAAACCTAACCCTAACCTTAACCCTAAACCTAACCCTCACCCTCACCCTCACCCCAAACCTACCCCTAAACCTAACCCTCACCCTCACCCTAACCGTAACCCTCACCCTCACCCTAAACCAAACCCTAACCCCAACCTTAACCCTCACCCTAACCATCACCCTAAACCTCACGATAACCCTAACCCTCACTCTCAACCTAACCCTCACCCTAACCTTTACCCTAACCCTAACCCTAACCCTAAACCCCACCCAGACCCAGACCCTAACCCTAACACTCACCCTAAACCTCACCCTAACCCTAATGCTAAGCTTAACCCTCAACCTAACACTAACCCTAACCCACACCCTCATCCTAAATCGAACCATAACCACAACCCTAACCCTCATCATAACCCTCACAATAAGACTAAAGCTAACCGTAACCCTCACTATCACCCTAACCCTAAACCTAACCCTCACGCTAATTCTCACCCTAACACTCATGATAACCCTAACACTCACTCTCACCCTAACACTCACCCTAAACCTTACCCTCACCCTAACCCTAACCCTAAACCTAACCCTAACGTTCACACTAACCCTAACCCTCACCCTAACCCTAACCCTCACCCTAACAATCAACCTCATCCTAAACCTAAACCTAACCCTAACCGTACCCTTACCCTCACACTCGCCCTAAGGCTAAACCTAACCCTCACTCTCACCCTAAACCTCATCTAAAGCCTTAACCTCACCCCAACCCTCACCCTAACCCTAACCCTCCAAGTAAACCAAACCCTTACCCTAACCCTAACCCTAACCCTAACTCTTACCCTCACCCTAACCCTAACCCTAACCCTAACCCTCACACTAAACCTAAACTTCACCCTAACCCTAACCCTAAACCTCACCCTAACTCTTATCCTTACCCTAACCCTCACCCTAAGCCTTAGCCTTGCCCTAACCCTCACCGTAACACTAACCGTATCACTAATCCTCAACCTAACCCTCACTGTAACAATCACCCTAACCCTAATCCTAACTCTCACACTAAGCTTAACCCTCAACCTAACCCTAAACCTAATTCTCACACTCACACTAACCGTAAACCTCACCAGCACCCTAACACTCACCCTCACGCTAAATATCACCCTAACCCTAACCCTCACACTAAACTTAGGCCTACCCCTCAACCTAACCCTAGTGCTCACCCAAACCATGACCCTCAGCTTAACACTAAACCTAACCCTAATCCTAACGGTAATTCTGGCAGTCACCCTCACCCTCACCCTAACCCTAACCCTCACCCTAACCCTAACCCTCACCGTCACCCTCAGCCAAACAGTATCCCTAAACCTAATCCTAACCCTCCCACTCACCCTCAACGTAACCCCAACCATAACCCTCACCCTAACCCTAATGATAACCCTCACCCTCACTGTCACCCTCACCCCTCACCCTCAGCCTAACCCTCACCCTCAACCTAACCCTAAACCTAACCCTCATGCTAATTCTCACCCTAACACTCATGATAACCCTAACACTCACTCTCACCCTAACACTCACCCTAAACCTTACCCTCACCCTAACCCTAACCCTAAACCTAACCCTAACATTCACACTAACCCTAACCCTCACCCTAACCCTTACCCTCACCCTAACAATCACCCTCATCCTAAACCTAAACCTAACCCTAACCCGTACCCTTACCCTCACACTCGCCCTAAGGCTAAACCTAAACCTCACTCTCACCCTAAACCTCATCTAAAGCCTTAACCTCACCCCAACCCTCACCCTAACCCTAACCCTCCAACTAAACCAAACCCTTACCCTAACCCTAACCCTAAACCTAACCCTAACTCTAACTCTAACCCTCATACTCACCCTCATCTTCACCCTCACCCTCAGCCTAACCCTAACCCTAATCCTAACACTAACCCTCACTCTCACACAAAACCAAAATCTAGCCTAACCCTAACCCTCACCCTAACCCTAACATGCACCCTGACGCTAACCCTCATCCTAAACCTAACCCTAACACTAACCATAACCCTCAAACTCACCGTAACCTTCACCCTAACCCTACCCCTACCTCTCGCCCTATCCCTCATACTAACCCTGACCCTAACATTTATCCTAAACCTAACCATAACCTCACACTAACCCTAAGCCTAAACCTTACCCTCACTCTCAACCTAATGGTATCCATAACCTTAAACCTAACCCTAACCCTAACAATAACCCTAAACCTAACCCTAATGCTAACCCTCACCCTCACCCTAACCCTAAACCTCACCCTAACCCTAACACTCAATCTAACCGTAACCCTAAACCTAACACTAACCCTCACCCTCAACCTAACTGGAAATCTCAACCTAACCCTAAGCCTAACCCTAACCCTCTACCTAGCCCTCACCTAACACTAATCCTAACCCTAAACCTCACTCTGACCCTAAACCTAACCCTAACCCTATCTCTCACTATAACCGTAATCCTAACCCTAACCCTCACCCTACCCCTAAACCTAATCCTCAAGTTCACCCTAGCCCTCACCCTAACTGTAATCATAACTCTAACCCTGATACTAAACCCAACCCTCACCCTAAACCTAACTCCAACCCTCACGCTAACCCTGATCCTAACCCTAACCCTAAAGCTAACCATGAACCTCACCCTAACACTAAACCGAACCCTCACCCTCACCCTAACCCTTTGCCTTACCCTAACCCTCACTCTAAGCCTTAGCCTTGTTCTAACCCTCACGCTAATAATAACCCTATCACTAACCCTCACCCTAACCCTCACCCTAACCATCACCCTAACCCTAAACCTAACCCTAATCCTCACACTAAAGCTACCCCTCACCCTCACCCTAACCCTAGCTCTCATGCTAACCATCATCCTATCCCTAAAACTAACCATCCCCCTAACACTAACCCTAAACCTCACCCGCACACTAACCCTCTCCCTAACCATCACCCTCACCCTAAACATCACCTTAACCCTAACCTCACCATAATGATAAGCCTAACCCTCACCCTAACCCTACACACTCACCCTCACCCTCACCCTCCAGTTAAAACTAAACCTAAACCTAATCCTAACCGTAAATCTAGCCCTCACCCGAACCCTAAACCTAACCCTAAACCTCGCCCTAAACCTGACCCTCACACTCACCCTCAGCCTAACAGTAACCCTAACCCTAATCCTAACCCTCACACTCACCCTCACACTAACCCTAACCCTAACACTCACCCTAAACCTAATGCCAATCCTCTCCCTCACCCTCAGCCTAACCATAACCATAACCCTAATCCTAACCCTCACACTCACCCCTCTCCCTCAGCCTAACCCTCACCCTCAACCTAAACCTAATCCTAACCCAAAGCCAAACCCTCACCCTAACACTCACGATAACCCTAACACTCACCCTAACCCTTACCCTCACCCTAACCCTAAACCTAAATGTTACCCTAACCCTCACACTACACCTAACCCTCAATTGAACGCTAAACCTCACCATAACACTCACCCTAATCTTAAACCTAACTCTAACACTAAGCCGCACCCTTACCTTCACATTCACCCTAAAGCTAACCCTAACCCTCACTCTCACCCTAAACCTCACCCTAAGCCTTAAACTCACACAACCCTCAACCTAACCCTAAACCTCAAACTAAACCTAACCCTCACACTAACCCTAACCCTACCCCTCACCCTAACACTAACCCTAAACCTCAGCCTAACCTTAAACCTAACCCTCATCCTCACCCTAGAGCTCACACTAACCCTAAACCTAAGCCTCAGCCTCACCCTCACCCTAAACCCATCCCTCACCCTTACCTTAACCTAAAGCTCACCCTAAGCTAACCCTAACCCTCAAACTAACCCTAACCCTCACCATAACCCTAACCCTACTCCTCAGCCTAACCCTCATCCTAATCCTAAACCTAACCCAAACTCTCACCCTAACCCTAACACTAACACTCACCCTAAACCTAAGCCTAACCCTAACCTTAACCCTAACCCTCACCCTCACCTTCAACGTAACCCTTACCCTAAACCTAATCCTAACCCTAACCCTCACCCTCACCCTGTCTCTAAACTTAACCTTAACCCTAACTCTCACCCTCACTGTAACCCTAACCCTAAACCTATCCTTAAAGCTCACCTTAGCCCTAATCCTCACCCTAACCCTAAGCGAAACCCTCACCCTCACCTTAACCCTAACCCTAACCATAACCCTAACCCGCACCCTAAACCCAACCCTAATCCTAACCCTAACCCTCACCCTAATCCTAAACCTAACCCTAAACCTAACACTCACACTAAATCTAACCCTCACCCTCAGCCTAACATTAAGCCTAATCAAAACCCTAACCCTAACCCTCACACTCACCCTTACTCTAAACCTAAGCCTAACCCTAACACTAACCCTAACCCTCACACTCACCCTCATCCTCAACCTCACCGTCACCCTAACCCTAACCCTAATCCTAATGTTAACCCTCACCCTCAGCCTCAACCTAACCCTATGCCTTACCCTAACCCTCACCCTCACCCTAACCCTAACCCTAACCCTAATCCTAAACCTCACACTAACCCTAACCCTAAGCCTCACCCTCACCTCACCCTCACCGTAATGCTAACCCTAACCCTAAACCTAAACCTCACCATCACCCTCACCCTAACCCAAACCCGAACCCTCAACTGAACCCTCACCCGAACCCTCATCCTCACCACCACCCTCAACCTAAACCTAACCCTAATTTAACCGTAAACCTTACTCTCAACCTAACCCTCACGCTAACCCTTACTCTCACTCCAAACCTAAACCTAACCCTCATCCTAAACCTAACCCTAATCCTCACCCTAACCCTCACACTAAACCTAACACTCACCCTATTCCTAACCCTAACCCTCACCCAAACACTTAGCCTTACCCTAACCCTCACCCTAAGCCTTAGCCTTGCCCTAACCCTCACCCTAACACTAAACCTATCACTAAAGCTCAACCTAAACCTCACCCTAACCATCACCCTAACCCTCACACTCAGCCTAACCCTCACCCTATCCCTAACCCTAGCCCTCATCCTAACCCTCATCCTATCCCAAAACCTAACCCTCAACCTAACCCTAACCCTAAACCTCACCCGCAACCTAACCCTCACCTTAACCCTCACCCTCACCCTAAACATCGCCCTCAACTTCACCCTCACCCTAATCTTTAGCCTAATGCTCACCCACACCCTAGCCCTCACCCTCATCCTAACCCTAACCCTAACCCTCACCCCAACCATAACCCTCACCATCACCCTCAGCCTAACAGTATCCCTAACCCTAATCCTAAACCTCACACTCACTCTCACCCTAACCCTAAACCTAACACTCACCCTAACCCTAATGCTAACCATCACTCTCATAATCACCCTCAGCCTAACCCTAACAGTAACCCTAATCCTAACCCTCATCCTCACCACTCACCCTCAGCCTAACCCTCACCCTCACCCCTCACACTCAGCCTAACCCTCACCCTCAACCTAACCCTAACCCTAACCCTCACCCTAACACTCACGATAACTCTAACACTCACTCTCATCCTAATACTCACCCTAAACCTTTGCCTAACCCTAACCCTAACCCTAAACCTAACCCTAACCCTCACATTAACCCTATCCCTAGCCCTAAACTTAACCCTAACACTCACTCTCACCCTAACACTCACCCTCATCCTAAACCTCACCCTACCCTTTACCCTAACCTTCACCCTCACCTATACCTCACCCTAACCCTAACCCTAAGCATAACAATAAACTTAAACCTTACTATAATGCTAACCCTCTTCCTCACCCTATCCCTAACCCTAACCCTCACCCCAACACTAAGCCTCACCCTCACCCTCAGCCTAACACTAAACCTAATTTAACGGTAACCCTCACGCTCACCCTCAATCTAACCCTGCCCCTAAACCTTAACCTCCCCCCAACCCTAACCTCCACACTAACCCTAATACTCACCATAAGCCTAACCCTAACCTTCACCCTAACCCTAACCCTAACCCTCACCATCACCTGACCCTCAACCTAACCCTAACCCTAACCCTCACCCTAAACCTAACCCTCAGCGTAACCCTAAGACTAACCCTAACCCTCACCCTAACCCTCACACTCACCCCCACCCTAACCCTAATCTTAACCCTAACCCTAAACCTCACCCTAACCCTCATCATAACCCTCACCCTAACCCTAACCCTAACACTAAACCTAACCCTATCCCTCACCCTAAACTTAACTCTAACCCTAACCCTCACCCTCACCCTTACCCTAACCCTAACCCTAAACCTCACCCTAATCCTAACCTTAAACCTCACCCTCACCTCACATTCACGGTAACTCTAAACTTAATCCTAAACCTCACCCTCAACCTAGCCCAAACCCAAACACTAATCCTAACCCTCACGCTCATCCTCACCATCACACTCAACCTAACCCTGCCCATAACCCTTTCTCTCACCCCAACCCTAACCTCCACCCTAAACTTAACCCTCATCCTAACCCTAACCCTAACGATAACCCTAACCCTCACAATAACCCTAACCCTCACCCTAAACCTAACCCTATCCCTCACCCTACCTCTCATACTAACCCTAAACCTAACCCTAATCTTAACCATAAACCTAACCCTAAACCTCACCCCAAACCTAACCCTAACCCTCACCCTCAACCTCACCCTCACCCTCGCCTTAACCGTAACCCTAACCCTAACCCTAACCCTAACCCTAACACTATCCCTAAACCTAAACCTAACCTAACCCTAATCCTAAACCTCACCCTCACCATCACCTTAACAATAACAATAACCGTAACCCTAACAATAACCTTAACCCTCACCTGAACCCTAACCCTAACCCTCACACTCACCCTAACACTAAACCTAACCCTAACCCTAACCCTCACCCTACCACTCACGGTAACCCTAACCCTCACACTCACCCTAACGTTCACCCTAAACCTTAACTTAATCCTAACCCTAACCCTAAGCCTAAGCCTAACCAGCACATTAACCCTCACCCTAACCCTATCCCTAACCCTAACCATCACCGTAACTCTCACCCTAACGCTAATCCTAACTCTAAAACGCACCCTCACCATAACCCTCACCCAACACCTGACTCAAAACCTAACCCTCGTGCTAAACCTAACCCTAACCCTAACCCTCACCCTAACCCTCACCGTCACAAAAACCCTCACCCTAAGTCTAACCCTAACCCTCACTCTAACCCTCACACTCACCCTCAGCCTAACCCTAAAACTAATCCTACCCCTCATCCGCACACTGACCCTAACCTCAACCTAACGCTAACCCTCACCCTCACCCTAACCCTCACCCTAACCCTAAACCTAATCCTAATACTCACCCGCACCCTATACCTCACCGTCACCCTAACCCTCACCCTAAACATAACCCTCACCCACACCCTAACCCTCAGTCTGACCCAAACCCTCACCCTCACACTAACCTTCACCCTAACCCTAACCGTCACCGTAACCCTCACCCTATCGCTAAACCTAACTCTAAAACCCACCCTCACCCTAACCTTCACCCAAAACCTTACTCAAACCCTAACCCTCACGCTAAACCTAACCCTAACCCTAACCCTCACCCTAACCCTCACCGTCACAATAACCCTCACCCTAAACCTAACCCTCAACCTCACCCTAACCCTCAGCCTCACCCTCAGCCTAACCCTGAAACTAATCCTACGAATCACCCGCAACCTCACCCTAACCCCACCCTAGCCCTTATCCTAAACCTAACCCTCACCCTCATCCTAAACCTAACCCTCACCCTATAGCTAACCCTCACTCACACCCTAAATCTCAGTCTCACCCGAACCCGAACCCTCACCCTAACCCTAACTCTCAACCTCACCCTCACCCTCACCCAAAATCTAAACCTCAGTCTCAACTGAACCCTCACCCACATCCTAACCCTCTCCCTAAACATCACCTAAACCTAACCCTCACCGTCACCATAACACTAGCCCTAAACCTCACCCTAACCCTAACCCTCACCCTCAACCTCACCCTCAGCCTAAGCCTAACCCTAACTCTAATCCTACCCCTAAACCTCACCCTCACCCTCAACCTAACCTTAACCCTAACCCTCACCGTCACCCTCACCCTAACCCTAACACTCACCATAACACTCACCCTAACCCTAACCCTCATTCTCACCCTAACCCTCACCCTAAGACTTACCCTCATCCTAAACCTTAACCTCAGCCTAACTCACACTAATCCTAACCCTAATGCTAACCATGACCCTAATCCTAACCCTAAACCTCACCATAACGCTAACCCTCACCTGAACCCTAAACCTAACCCTAGCCCTTACCCTAACCCTAACCCTCACACTCACACTCACACTCGCCATAACCTTCACCCTCACACTAGCCCCCACCCTAAACCTAACCCTAAACCTAAAACTCACCCTCACCCTCAACCTCACCCTAACCCTAATTTAACCCTAACCCTCACCCTCAACCAAACCTTGCCCCTAAACCTTACTCTCACCCCAACCCTAACTTCCACCCTAAACCTAACCGTCACCCTAACCTTAACACTAACGCTAACCCTAACCCTCACAATAACCCTAACCCTCACCCTAAACCTAACCCTAACCCTCACCCTACCCCTCATCCTAACCCTAAACCTAACCCTAATCTTAACCCTAACCCTAACCCTAAACCTCATCCCAAACCTAACCCTAACCCTCAACCTCACTCTCACAGTAACCATAACCTTAATCCTAACCCTAACACTAACCCTAAACCTAAACTTATCACTAACCCTTAGCCTAAACCTCACCCTCACCCTAACCCTAACAATAACAGTAACTCTAAACCTAAACCTAACCCTAAACCTAATTCTAACCCTCACCCTAACCCTAAGCATGACCTTAACCGTCACCCGAACCCTAACCCTAACCCTCACCCTAAGCTCACCCTAACTCTAACTCTAACTCTAAAAGCCACCCTCACCCTAAACCTCATCCAAAACCTTACTCTCACCCTAACCTTCATGCTAAACCTAACCCTAACCCTAACCCTCACCCTAACCCTCACCATCACAATAACCCTCACCCTAAGCCTAACCCTCACCCTCACCCTAAACCTCACCCACACCTTCAGTCTAAACCTAAAACTAATCCTACCCCTCACACGCACCCTAAACCTCACCGTCACCTTAACCCTCACCCTAAATCTAACCCTCACCCACACCCTAACCCTCAGTCTCACCCGAACCATCACCCTCACCCTAACGCTCACCCTAACCCAAACCCTCAACCTCACCCTCAATCTCACCCACAATCTAACCCTCAGTCTCACCCTCACTCTCACCCTCATCCTAACCCTCACCCTCACCCTAAACATCACCTGACCCTAACCCTCACACTCATCATATCTCTAACACTAAACCTCACCCTCTCCCTCAACTTAACCCTAACCCTAACCCTCACCCTCACCCTGACCCTAACCCTAAGCCTAACCCTCACCCTCACCCTCACCCTCACCCTAACCCTAACACTCACCCTCACCCTAAACATCACCCTAAAACTAACCCTCACCCTAACCCTAACCCTAACGCTCACCCTAACCCTAATTCTCACCCTAACCCTCACCCTTACCCTAACCCCACCCTACCCTAAAACTAACTCTAGCCATTACCCTAACCCTAACCCTCACACTCACCCTCACACTCACCCTATTTCTCAACCTCACCGTAGCCCACAAACTAACCCTAACCCTAACACTAAAACTCACCCTCACCCTCACACTCACACTCAGCCTGACCCTAACCCTAACCCTCACCCTCACCCTCACACTCACATTAACACTCACACTCACGCTAGCCCTTACACTAACCCTAACCCTAACCCAAACCCTAAATCTCAAGATCAACCTCACCCTCAACTTCACCCTCAGGCTAACCCTAACCCTAACCCTAATCCTAACTCTAACCATCACCCTAACACGCATGCTAAACCTAACCCTCTCTCTCACCCTAACCCTCACCATAACACTTACCCTCACCCTAACCCTTACCCTCAGCCTAAGGCTCACACTAAACCTAACTCTCACCCTCACCCTCACCCTAACCCTCACCCTCACCCTAGCCCTCACCCTAAACCTAAATCTAACCCTCACCCTAACCCGTCACGCTCATCCTAACCCTAAGCCTAACTCTAATCCTAAGCCTCACCCTCACACTCACCCTCAGCCTAACCCTCACCCTCACCCTAACGCTCTCCCTAAACCTTACCCTCACACTAACACTAACCCTAAACCTCACCCTCAGCCTAAACCTACACCTAACCCTAATACTAAACCTAACTCTCACGCTCACCCTCACCCTAAACCTAAACCTAACCCTAACCCTCACCCTCAACTTCACCCTATCTGTAACACTTAAGCTAACCTTCACCCTAAACCTAACCATAAGCCTCACCATAACCCTAAACCTAACCCTAACTCTAACCCTCACCCTAAACAAAACACTAAAGCCAACCCTAACCCTCAACCTAACCATCACCCTAACCCTCACAATAACCCTAACCCTCACTCTCACCCTAACCCTCAACCTAACCATTACCCTCACCCTAACCCTAACCCTAAACCTCACTCAGACCCAAAAACTAACCCTCACCGTCACCCTAAACCTAACCCTAACACTCACCCTCACCCTAACCCTCACCCTAAACCTCACCCTCACCCAAACCCTAACCCTCAGTCTCGCCCTCACCCATACCCTCAACTTAAACCTCACCCTCAACCTCACCCTCAGCCTAACACTAAACCTAACCCTAACCCTCACACTAAGCCCCACCCTCACTCTAACCCTAACCCTAGTCCTCATCCTAAGCCTCATCCTAACCCTGAACCTAACCCTAACCCTAACACTAACCCTAAACCTCACCTGCACCCTAATCCTTACGCTATCCCTCAACTTCACCCCTAACCCTCAACTTAACCTTTAGTCTAACCGTCACCCTAACCCTAGCCCTCACCCTCACCTTCACCCTAACCCTAACCCTAACACTCACCCTAACCCTAACCCTCAACCTAACAGTAACCCTAAACCTAACACTAACCTTCACCCTAACCCTAACCCGAAATCTCAACCTAACCCTAACCCTAAACCTCACCCTCAACCTAGCCCTCACCTAACACTAATTCTAACCCTAACCCTCACTCTGACCCTAACCCTAACCCTCACCCTTACTCTCACCATAACCCTAATCCTATCCCTAACCTTCACCCTAACCCTCACCCTAAACCTAACTCTAATCCTCATCTTCTCCCTAGCCCTCACCCAACCCTAAACGTAACCGTACCCCTCACCCTCAACCTAACCCTACCCCTAACCCTAACCCTCACCCTAACCCTAACCTCCATCCTAACCCTCACCCTAACCCTAACCCTAATCCTAAACCTCACCCTAAACCTCACCCTCAACCTAACATTAACCCAAACCCTAACTCTCAACTTAACCCTCAACCTAACCCTAACCCTAACACTAACACTCACACTAAACCTAACCCTCACCCTAAAACTAACCCTAAACCCTCTCACTAACCCTGACCCTAACCCTAACCATAACCATAACCATAACCCTGAACCTCACCCTAACCCTAAACCTAACCCTTACCCTCACCCTAACCCTTAGCCTTACCCTAACGCTCACCCTAAGCCTTAGCCTTGCCCTAACCCTCATCCTAACCCTAACCTCTTATTAACCCTCACCCTAACCCTCACCCTAACCCTAAACCTAAACCTAACCCTCACACTAAGCCTAAACCTCACCCTAAACCTAGCCCTCATCCTAACCCTAACCCTAACCCTCACCCTCACCCTAACAGTAACCCTCAACCTCACCCGCACCCTAACCCTCACCCTCACCCTAAACATCACCCTAACCCTAACCCTCACCCTAACCTTAAGCCTAACCCTCACCCTAGCCCTAGACCTCACCCTCACCCTTACCCTCAGCCTAACCCTTATCCTAATTTAACCCTAACCCTCACCCTCATCCTCAACCTAACCCTGCCCCTTACCCTTACAATCACCCCAACCCTAACCTTTACCCTAAACCTAATTCTCACCCTAAGCCTAACCCTAAGCCTAACCCTAAACTTCACCCTAAACCTAACCCTAAACCTCACCATCACCTAGACCTCACCCTAAACCTAACCCTAACCCTCACCCTAAACTTAACATTCAGATTAACACTAAGACTAACCATAACCCACACCCTAACCCTCACACTCACCCTCACCCTAACCCTAATCTTAACCCTCACCCTAACCCTCACCCTAAACCTAAACCTAACCCTAATCCTCACACTAAGCCCAACCCTAACCCTAACCCTAACTCAAACCCTAACCCTCACCCTAACCCTAAACCTAACCCTAACCCTCACACTAAGCCAATCCCTCACCCTAACCCTAGCCCTCATCCTAAGCCTCATCCTAACCCTGAACCTAACCCTCACCCTAACACTAACCCTAAACCTCACCTGCACCCTAAACCTCACGCTAACCCTCAATTTCACCCTAAACATCACCCTAAACCTAACCCTCAACTTAACCTTAAGCCTAACCCTCACCCTAACACTAGCCCTCACCCTCACCCTCACCCTCCGATTAACACTAAACCTAACACTAATCCTAACACTCACCCTCAACCTAACCCTAACCCTAACCCTCACCCTAACCCTAACCCTCAACCTAACCCTAACCCTAAACCTAATACTAACCTTCACCCTAAACCTAACCCGAAATCTCAACCTAACCCTAACCCTAAACCTCACCCTCAACCTAGCCCTCACCTAACACTAATTCTAAACCTAACCCTCACTCTGACCCTAACCCTAACCCTCACCCTTACTCTCACCATAACCCTAATCCTATCCCTAACCTTCACCCTAACCCTCACCCTAAACCTAACTCTAATCCTCATCTTCTCCCTAGCCTTCACCCAACCCTAAACATAACCGTACCCCTCACCCTCAACCTAACCCTACCCCTAACCCTAACCCTCACCCTAACCCTAACCTCCATCCTAACCCTCACCCTAACCCTAACCCTAATCCTAAACCTCACCCTAAACCTCACCCTCAACCTAACATTAACCCAAACCCTAACTCTCAACTTAACCCTCAACCTAACCCTAACCCTAACACTAACACTCACACTAAACCTAACCCTCACCCTAAAACTAACCCTAAACCCTCTCACTAACCCTGACCCTAACCCTAACCATAACCATAACCATAACCCTGAACCTCACCCTAACCCTAAACCTAACCCTTACCCTCACCCTAACCCTTAGCCTTACCCTAACGCTCACCCTAAGCCTTAGCCTTGCCCTAACCCTCATCCTAACCCTAACCTCTTATTAACCCTCACCCTAACCCTCACCCTAACCCTAAACCTAAACCTAACCCTCACACTAAGCCTAAACCTCACCCTAAACCTAGCCCTCATCCTAACCCTAACCCTAACCCTCACCCTCACCCTAACAGTAACCCTCAACCTCACCCGCACCCTAACCCTCACCCTCACCCTAAACATCACCCTAACCCTAACCCTCACCCTAACCTTAAGCCTAACCCTCACCCTAGCCCTAGACCTCACCCTCACCCTTACCCTCAGCCTAACCCTTATCCTAATTTAACCCTAACCCTCACCCTCATCCTCAACCTAACCCTGCCCCTTACCCTTACAATCACCCCAACCCTAACCTCTACCCTAAACCTAATTCTCACCCTAAGCCTAACCCTAAGCCTAACCCTAAACTTCACCCTAAACCTAACCCTAAACCTCACCATCACCTAGACCTCACCCTAAACCTAACCCTAACCCTCACCCTAAACTTAACATTCAGATTAACCCTAAGACTAACCCTAACCCACACCCTAACCCTCACACTCACCCTCACCCTAACCCTAATCTTAACCCTCACCCTAACCCTCACCCTAAACCTAAACCTAACCCTAATCCTCACACTAAGCCCAACCCTAACCCTAACCCTAACCCTCACACTCACCCTCACCCTAACCCTATCTTAACCCTCACCCTAACCCTCACCCTAAACCTAAACCTAACCCTAATCCTCACACTAAGCCCAACCCTAACCCTAACCCTAACCCAAACCCTAACCCTCACCCTAACCCTAAACCTAACCCTAACCCTCACACTAAGCCAATCCCTCACCCTAACCCTAGCCCTCATCCTAAGCCTCATCCTAACCCTGAACCTAACCCTCACCCTAACACTAACCCTAAACCTCACCTGCACCCTAAACCTCACGCTAACCCTCAATTTCACCCTAAACATCACCCTAAACCTAACCCTCAACTTAACCCTAAGCCTAACCCTCACCCTAACACTAGCCCTCACCCTCACCCTCACCCTCCGATTAACACTAAACCTAACACTAATCCTAACACTCACCCTCAACCTAACCCTAACCCTAACCCTCACCCTAACCCTAACCCTCAAGCTAACCCTAACCCTAAACCTAATACTAACCTTCACCTTAAACCTAACCCGAAATCTCAACCTAACCCTAACCCTAAACCTCACCCTCAACCTAGCCCTCACCTAACACTAATTCTAAACCTAACCCTCACTCTGACCCTAACCCTAACCCTCACCCTTACTCTCATCATAACCCTAATCCTATCCCTAACCCTCACACTAACCCTCACACTAAACCTCACCCTAAACCTCACCCTCAACCTAACCCTAACCCAAACCCTAAACCTCAACCTAACCTGCAACCTAACCGTAAACCTAACTCTAACCCTCACACTAAACCTAACCCTCACCCTAACCCTAACACTAAACCCTCTCGCTAATCCTCATCCTAACCCTAACCCTAACCATAACCATAACACTGAACCTCACCCTAACCCTAAACCTAACCGTCACCCTCACCCTCACCCTAACCCTTAGCCTTACCCTAACCCTCCCTCTAAGCCTTAGCCTTGCCCTAACACTCACCCTAACCCTAACCCTATCACTAACCCTCACCCTAACCCTAAACCTAACCCTAAACCTCACACTAAGCCTAACCCTCACCCTAACCCTAGCCCTCATCCTAACCCTCATCCTCACCCTAACCCTAACCCTCACCCTAACAGTAACCCTCAACCTCACCCGCACCCTAACCCTCACCCTAACCCTCACCCTCACCCTAAACATCACCGTAACCCTAACCCTCACCCTAACCTTAAGCCTAACCCTCACCCTAAAACTAGACGTCACCCTCAACCTTACCCTCAGCCTAACACTTACCCAAATTTAACCCTAACCCTCACCCTCAACCTAACCCTGCCCCTTACCCTTACACTCACCCCAACCCTAACCTCCACCCTAAACCTAATCCTCACTCTGAGCCTAACCCTAAGCCTAACCCTAAACTTCACCCGAACCCTAACCCTAACCCTCACCATCACCTAGCCCTCACCCTAACCCTAACCCTCACCCTAAACTTAACCTTCAGATTAACCCTAAGACTAACCCTAACCCACACCCTCACCCTCACACTCACCCTCATCCTAACCATAATCTTAACCGTAACCCTAACCCTCATCATAAACCTCACCCTAACCCTAACACTAACACTAACCCTAACCCAATCCCTCACCCTAACCTTAACTCTAACCCTAACCCTCACCCTCACCCTTACCCTAACCCTAAACCCAAACCTCACCTAAACCCTAACCCTAACCCTAACCCTCACCCTCATTTCACACTCACCGTAACCCTAAACCTAACCCTAAATTTCACCCTCACACTCACCCTAACCCTAACCCAAACCTTCAACCGAAATCTCACACTCACCCTCATCCTCGCCATCACCCTCAACCTAAAACTGCCCCTAACCCTTACTCTCACCCCAACCCTAACCTCCACCCTAAACCTAACCCTCACCCTATCCCTAACCCTAACGCTAACCCTAACCCTCACAATAAACCTAACCTTCACCCTAAACCTAACCCTACCCCTCATCCTACCCCTCATCCTAACCCTAAACATAACACTAATCTTAACCCTAACCCTAACCCTAAACCTCACCCCAAATGTAACCCTAACCCTCAGCCTCACCGTAACCATAACCCTAACCGTAACCGTAAGACTAACCCTGAACCTAAACCTAACTTAACCCTAATCCTAAACCTCACCCTCACCCTCACCCTAATACTAATATTAACCGTAACCCTAAACCTAAACTTAAACCTAACCCTAATTCTAACCCACACCCTAACCCTAACCATAACTTTAACCCTCACCTGAACCCAACCCTAACCCTCACCCTCACCCTCACACTAAACCCAAACATTACCCTAACCCTAACCCTCACACTAACCGTGACCCTAACACTCACGGTAACCCTAACACTCATTCTCACTCTAACCCTCACTCTAAACCTTAACTTAATCCTATCCCTAACCCTAAGACTAATCCTAACCCGCACACTAACCCTCACCCTAACCCTAACCCTAACCCTCACCCTAACTCTAAACCTAACTCTAAAACCCACCCTCACCCTAACCCTCACCCAAAACCTTACTCTCACCCTAACCCTCACGCTAAGCCTAACCCTAACCTTAACCCTCACCCTAACCCTCACCCTCACAATAACCCTCAACCTAAGCCTAACCCTCACCCTCACCCTAACCCTCACACTCACCCTCAGCCTAACCCTTAAACTAATCCGACCCCTCACTCTCACTCTGACCCTAAACTCACCCTAACCCTAACCCCACCCTCACCCTCACCCTAACCCTCAATCTAACCCTAACCCTAAACATAATCCTAACACTCACCCGCACCCTAAACCTCACTGTCACCCTTACCCTCACCCTAAACATAACCCTCACCCATACCCTAACCCTCAGTCTGACCCTCACCCTCACCCTCACCCTAACCCTCACCCTAACCCTAACCCTCAACCTCACCCTCACCCTCACCCAAAATCTAACCCTCAGTCGCAATGGAACGCTCACCCTCATCCTAACCATCACCCTCACGCTAAACATCACCTAACCCTAACCCTCACGCTCACCATAACCCTAACCCTAATCCTCACCCTAACCCTAACTCTGATCCTCAACCACACACTCAGGCTAATCTTAACATTAACATTAACCCTAAACCTAAACCTCACCCTCAGCCTAAACCTAACCCTAACCCTAATCCTAAACCTAACCCTCACCCTCACCCTCACCCTAAACCTAAACCTAACCCTAACCCTCACACTCACCCTCACCCTATCCCTAACCCTTAAGCTAACCTTCACCCTAAACCTAACCCTAAACCTCACCCTCACCCTAACACTAACCCTAAACCTAACCCTCACCCTCAACCAAACCTTAAACCCAACCCTAACCCTCAACCTAACCATCACCCTAACCCTCACCATAACCCTAACCCTCACTCTCACCCTAACCCTCACCCTAACCTTTACCCTCACCCTAACACTAACCCTGAACCTCATCCAGACCCAAACCCTAACTCTCACCGTCACCCTAAACCTAACCCTAATGTTCACCCTCACCATAACCAGAACCCTAAACCTCGCCCTCACCCAAATCCTAACACTCAGTCTCACCCTCACTCATACCCTCACCCTCACCCTCACCCTCAATGTCACCCTTAGCCTAAACCTAAACCTAACCCTAATCCTAACCCTTACCCTCACCCTCACCCTCACCCTCAACCTAACCTTAAATGTAACCCTACTCCTAACCCTTATCCTCAAACTCACCCTAAACCTAACTCTAACCCTAACCCTAACACTCACTCTAACCCTCACGCTAACCATAATTCTAAGCCTAACCTTCACCCTAACCCTCACCCTAACCCTTAACTTCAACCTAACCCTAAACCTAACCCTCAGCCTCACACTAAACCTCACCCTAACCCTAACCCACACCCTAATCCTTACCCTGCCGCTAACCCTCACCCTAAACCTAAGCCTAACCCTCACCCTAACCCTCACCCTAACACTCACGATAACCCCAACCCTCAATTTCACCCTAACCTTCACCCTAAAACTTACCCTCACCCTCACCCTAACCCTAACCCTAACACCCACACTAACCCTAACCCTCACCCTAACCCTGAACCTAACCCTCACCCTCATCCTAAACCTAAACCTAACCCTAACCCTATCCCTCACCATCACCCTCACACTAAGAGTAAGGCTAACCCTAAACTGCACTATCACCCTAATACTCACCCTAACTCTTACCCTCACCCTAAACTTAACCCTAACCCTAACCCTCAAACTAAACCTAAACTTCACCCTAACCCTAACCCTACCCCTCAACCTAACCCTTAGCCTTAGGTAACCCTCACCCTAAGCCTTAGCCTTGCCCTCACCCTCACCTTAACCCTAACCCTATCACTAACCCTCACCCTCACCCTCACCCTAAACATCACCCTAACCCTAAACCTAACCCTAACCCTCACACTAAGCCTAACCCTCAACCTAACCCTAACCCTAGCTCTCATCGTAACCCTCATCCTAACCCTAAACCTAACCCTCACCCTAAACCTCACCTTCACCCTAAACATCACCGTAACCCTAACCCTCACCCTAACCTTAAGTCTAACCTTCACACTAACCCTAGCCCTCACCCTCACCCTCACCCTCTGCTTAACACTAAACCTAACCCTAATCCTAACCCTCACCCTCACCCTAACCTTAACCCTAAACCTCACCCTAACCCTAACCCTCAACCTAACCGTAACCCTAAACCTAAGACTAACCCTCTCCCTAACCCTAACCCGAAATCTCATCCTAAACCTAACCCTAACCCTCACCCTCAACCTAGCTGTCACCTAACACTAATTCTAACCTTAACCCTCACTCTTACTCTCACCATAACGATAATCCTATCCCTAACACTCACCCTAATCCTCACCCTAAACCTAACCCTAATCCTCACCTTCACCCTAGCCCTCACCCTAACCCTAATCGTAATCCTAACCCTCACTCTCACCCTCAACCTAACCCTACCCCTACCCCTAACCCTCACCCTAACCCTAACCTCCATCCTAACCCTCACCCTAACCCTAACCCTAATCCTAAACCTCACCCTAAACCTCACCCTCAACCTAACCCTAATCCAAACCCTAACTCTCAACCTAACCCTCACCCTACCCCTAACACTAACACTCACACCAAACCTACCCCTCACCCTACCCCTCACCCTACCCCTCAGGCTAACCCTCATCCTAACCCTAACCATACCCATAACCCTAAACCTGAACCTCAACCTAACCCTAAACCTAACCTCACCCTAGCCCTTAGCCTTACCCTAACCCTCACTCTAAGCCTTAGCCTTGACCTAACCCTCACCCTAACACTCACCCTAACCCTCACCCTAACCATCACCCTAACCCTAAACCTAACACTAACCCTCACACTAAGCCTAACCCTCACCCTAAACCTAACCCTCAACCTAACCCTAACCTTAACCCGAACCCTGAATATCAGCCTAACCCTAACCCTCACCCTCACTCTCACCCTAACACTTAGCCTTACCATAAACCTCACCCTAAGCCTTAGCCTTGCTCTAACCCTCACCCTCACCCTAACCCTATCACTAACCCTCACCCTAACCCTAAACCTAACCCTAACCCTCACACTAAGCCTAAACTTCAACCTAACCCTAACCATAGTTATCTTCCTAAACCTCACCCGCACCCTAATCCTCACCCTCACCCTAAATATCACACAAACGCTAACCCTCACCCTCACCCTAACCCTCACCCTAACCCTTGCCCTCACCCTAACCTTAAATGTATCACTAACCCCAACACTAACCCTAACCCTCACCATAACCCTAACCCTACTCCTCAGCCTAACCCTCATACTAATCCTAAACCTAACCCAAACTCTCACCCTAACCCTAACACTAACACTCACCCTAAATCTAAGCCTAACCCTAACCCTCATCCTCACCCTCAACTTCAACCTAACCCGTACCCTAACCCTAATCCTAAACCTAAACCTCACCCTCAACCTGTCTCTAATCATAACCTTAACCCTAACTCTCACTCTCACCATAACCCTAACCTAAACCTATCCCTAAACCTCACCCTATCCCTAACCCTCACCCTAACCCTAACCCAAACCCTCACCCTCACCCTAACCCTAACCCTAACCAAAACCCTAACCCGCAACCTAAATCTAACCCTAATCCTAACCCTAACCCTCAAGCTAACCCAATCCCTAACCCTAAACCTAACACTCAGCCTAAATCTAACCCTCAACCTCACCCTCACCCTCACCCTCACCCTCAGCCTAAACATAAGCCTAACCCTAACCCTAACCCTAACCCTCACACTCACCCTCACCCTAAACCAAAGTCTAACTTTAACCCTAACCCTAACCCTCACACTCAACCTCACCCTCAGCATAACCCTAACCCTAATCCTAAAGCTAAACCTCACCCTCACCCCCAACCAAACCCTACGCCTAACCCTAACCCTCACCCTAACCCTAACATCCACCCGAACCCTAACCCTCAACCTAACCCTAACCCTAACACTAACCATAACCCTCACACTAACCATAACCCTCACCCTAACACTACACCTACCCCTCACCCTACCCCTCATCCTAACCCTGACCCTAACCTTAATCCTAACACTAAGGCTAACCCTCACTCTAACCCTAAACCTAAACCTCATGCTCACTACCACCCTAATCGTAACCTTAAACTTAAACCTAACCCTAACAATAACCCTAAACCTAACCCTAATCCTAACCCTCACCCTCACCCTAACCCTAACATTAACCATCCCCCTAACCCTATCCCTCAACCTAACCTTAACCCTAAACCTAACACTAACACTAACCCTAACCCTAACCCAAAATCAGACTCTAACCCGAACCCTCACCCTCACTCTCAACCTCGACCTAACACTACCCCTAACCCTAACACTCACCCTAGCCGTAACCTCAATACTAACCCTCACACTAAACCTAAACCTCACCCTTAACCTCACCCTCAACCTAACCCTAACCCAAACCCTAACCCTGAACCTAAACTTTGCCTAACCCTAACCCTTACCCTAACACTAACCCTCATACTAAACCTAACCCTCACCCTAAACCTAACCCTACCCCTCACGCTAACACTCATCCTAACCCTAACTTTAACCCTAAACCCGAACCTCACCCTAACCCTAACCCTCACACTCAGGCTCACCCTCACCCTAAACCTTAACCTTACCCTAACCCTCACCCTAAGCTTTAGCCTTGCTCTAACCCTCACCCTCACTCTAACCCTATCACTAACCCTCACCATAACCCTCACTCTAACCATCACCCTAACCCTAAACGTAACCCTAACCCTCACACTAAGCCTAACCCTCACCCTAACTGTAACCCTAGTTCTCATCCTAACCCTCACCCGCACACTAACCCTCACCCTAACCCTCACCCTCACCCTCAGCCTAACAGTATCCCTAACCCTAATCCTAAACCTCACAATCACCCTTACCCTAACCCTAACCCTAAACCTCACCCTAAACCTAATGCTAACCCACACCCTCACCCTCAGCCTAACCCTAACTGTAACAGTAATCCTAACCCTCACACTAACCATAACCCTCACCATACCTCTACAACTACCCCTCACCCTACCCCTCATTCTACCCCTAACTCTCACCCTCACCCTAACCCTAACCCTAACTCCAAACCTAAACCTCACCCTAACCCTAACCCTAACCCTCACCCTCACCTCACCTTCACTTTAACCCTAACCCTAAACCTAAACTTCACCACCACCCTCACCCTAACCCTGACCCGAACCCTCAACCGAACTGGAAACCTCACCCTCATCCTCACCATCACCCTCAACCTCACCTTAACCCTAATTTAACCCTAACCCTCACCCTCAACCTAAACCAACCCTAACCCTTACTCTCACTCCAACCCTAAACCTAAACCTCATCCTAACCCTAAACGTAACCCTCACACTAACCCTCACACTAAACCTAACCCTCACCCTAACCCTCACCCTCACCCTAACCCTTAGCCTTACCCTAACCCTCACACTAAGCCTTAGCCTTGCTCTAAGCCTCACCCTCACCCTAACCCTATCACTAACCCTCACCATAACCCTCACCCTAACCATCAACCTAACCCTAAACCTAACCCTAACCCTCACACTAAGCCTAACCCTCACCCTAACTCTAACCCTAGTTCTCATCATAACCCTCACCTGCACACTAACCCTCAACCTAACCCTAAACCTCACCCTCAACCTCAGCCTAACAGTATCACTAACCCTAATCCTAACCCTAACAATCACCCTCACCCTAACCCTAACCCTAAACCTCACCCTAAACCTAATGTGAACCCTCACCCTCACCCTCAGCCTAACCCTAACTGTAACCCTAATCCTAAACCTCACACTAACCGTAACCCTCACCCTAACCCTAACCCTAACCCTCACACTAACCGTAACCCTCACCCTACCCCTACACCTACCCCTCACGCTACCCCTCATTCTAACCCTAACCCTCACCCTCACCCTAAATCTAACCCTAACTCTAACCCTAAACCTCACCCTAACCCTAACCCTCACACTCACCTCACCTTCACCATAACCCTAAGCCTAACCCTAAACCTCACCATCACCCTCACCCTAACCCTGACCCAAACCCTCACCCTCACCTTCATCCTCACCATCACCCTCAATCTCACCCTAACCCTAATTTAACCCTAACCCTCACCCTCAACCTAAACCTGACCCTAACCCTTACTCTCACTCCAACCCTAAACCTAACCCTCATCCTAACCCTAACCCTAACCCTGACCCTAACCCTCACACTAAACTTAGCCCTCACCCTAACCCTAACCCTACCCCTCACCTTAACCCTTAGCCTTACACTAACCTTCACCCTAAGCCTTAGCCTTGCCCTAACCCTCACCCTAACCCTAACCCTATCACTAACCCTCACCCTAACCATCACCCTAACCCTAAACCTAACCCTAACCCTCACACTCAGCCTAATCCTCACCCTAACCCTAACCCTAGCCCTCATCCTATCCCTAAACGTAACCCTCAAACTAACCCTAACCCTAAACCTCACCCGCACCCTAACCCTCACCCTAACCCTCACCCTAAACATCACCCTCAACTTATCCCTCACCCCAACCTTTAACCTAATCCTCACCCTAACCCTAGCCCTCACCCTCACCCTAACCCTAACCCTAACCCTCACTGTCACTGTACCCTAAGCTTAAACATCACCCTCACCCTAACCTTAACCATCACTTTCAACATCAACCTCAGCCTAGCACTAAGAATAAAGCTAACCCTGACCCCAACCTTCAAACTCACCCTCAAGCTAGCCCTAATCCTAACACTAACCCTGACCCTAACCTTCACCCTAACCCTCACCCTCACACTAGCCTTAACAGTAACCCTCACAATAATCCTCACCCTAAACCTATCTCCAAACCTAAACCTCACCCTTACCCTAACCCTAAACCTAACCCTAAACCTTTCCCTAAGCCTTAGCTTAACAATCAACCTCACTCTCACCCTCACTGTAACCCTAACCCTAACCCTAACAATAACCCTAATTCTAACCCTAACCCTAACCCTAACCATCTCCCTCACCCTCACCCTAGCCTTCACCCTAACCCTAATACTCACCCTAATCCTCACCCTAACCCTCACCCTAACCCTAAATCTAACACTAACCCTAAATCTAATCCTCACCCTCACTCTCACCCTCCGCCTAATCCTAAGCCTAACCCTAACCCTAAACCTCACACTCACCCTCAGCCTAACCCTAACCCTAAACCTAACCCTAACCCTAACGCTCACCATAAACCTCACACTAAGACTAAGGCTAAACCTAACCGTCACTATCACCCTAACCCTCACTCTTAATCTTACCCTCACCCTAACCCTTACCCTAACCCTCACACTAAACCTAAACCTCACCCTGACCCTAATACTTCCCCTCACCCAAACCCTCCCCATAACCCTTAGCCTCACCCTAACCCTCACCCTAAGCCTTAGGTTTGACCTCACCCTCACCCTAACTCTAACACTATCACTAACCCTCACCCTAACCATCATCCTAACACTAAACCTAACCCTAACCCTCACACTAAGCCTAACCCTCACCCTAACTCTAACCCTAGCCCTCATCCTAACCCTAACCCTACGCCTCATCCTAACCCTCATCCGAAGCCTAAACCTAACCCTAACCCTAAACCACACCCGCAGCCTAACCCCCACCCTAACCATCCCGCTCACCCTAAACATCACCCTAACACTAACCCTCACCCTAACCTTAAGCCTAACCCTCACCCTAACCTTAGCCCTCATCCTCACCCTCACCCTCAGCTTGACACTAAACCTAACCTTAATCCTAACCGTAATACTCACCCTCACCCTCAACCTAACCCGAATGCTAACCCTCAACCTAACCCTAACCCTCACCCTGACCCTCAGCCTAAAAGTATCCCTAAACCTAATCCTAACCCTCACACTCACCCTCACCCTAACCCTAACACTAACCCTAACACTCACCCTAAGCCTAATGCTAACCCTCACCCTCACCCTCACCCTAACCCTCACCCTAACCTTATCCCTAAACCTCACACTCACTCTCAGCCTCAGCCTACCCGTAAACCTAACCCTAACTCTCACCATAAACCTCACACTAAGATTAAGGCTAAACCTAATTCTCACTATCACTCTAACCCCCACTCTTACTCTTACACTCACCCTAACCCTAACCCTAAACCTCACCCTCACCCTCAGCCTAAAAGTATCCCTAAACCTAATCCTAACCCTCACACTCACCCTCAACCTCACCCCTCACAATCAGCCTAACCCTCACCCTCACTCTAACCCTCACCCTAACCCTTACCCTCACCCTAACCCTCACCATCATCCTCAGTGTAACCCTAACCCTAGTCCTAGCCCTAACCCTCAACCACAACCTCACCCTAAACCTAACCCTAACCCAAAGCCTCACCCTCACACTCACCCTCATCCTCACCCTCACCCTAACCCTCACCCTAACCCTAACACTCACAATCACCCTAACCCAAAACCTAACATTCACACTAAAACTCACCCTAACGCTCATGATAACCCCAACCCTCATTCTCACCCTAAACCTCACCCTAATGCTTATCCTCACCCTAACACTCACCCTAACCCTAACCATACCCATAATCCTAACCCTCATCCTAACCTTAACCTTAACCCTCACCCTAACCCTAACGCTAACCCTAAACCTCACCCTCACCCTCACCTTCACCCTCAGACTAACTCTAACCTTAACCCTAATCCTAACCCTCACCCTCACTCCTCATCCTCACACTAACCCTCACCATAACCCTTACGCCTACCCTAACCCTCACCCTCACTCTCATTGTAACCCGAACCCTAATCCTACCCTAACCCTCAACCTTAACCTCACACTAAACCTAACCTTAACCCTAAGCCTCACCCTCACTCTGAAACAAACCTTCACCCTAACCCTTACCCTCAACCTAACCCTAACCCTAACCTTCACACTAAAACTTACCCTCACCCTAACCCTAACCCTACCCCTCACCCTACCCTCAACCTAACCCTAATCCTAACCCTAACCCTAAACCTCACCCTAACACTAACCCTAACCCTCACCCTCAACCTCACTTTAACCCTAACTCTGACCCTAACCTTAACAATAACCCTAACCCTAAGCCTAACCCTAAATCTCACCCTACCCGTCACCCTAACCCTAATCCTAACACTCACCCTCACACTAACCTTAACCCTAACCCTAGCCCTAACCCTAACCCTAAACCTAACCCTAACCTTCCCCCTAACCCTAAACCTAACCCTAACCTTCCCCCTAACCTTCAACCTAACCCTAAACCTAAACCTCACCCTAACACTAACCCTAAATTTAAACCTCTCCGTTACCCTAACCCTCACCCTAACACTAAACCTCACCCTAACCTTAACTCTAACTCTAAATCTCAACCTCACCCTAAACCTCACCCTAATCCTAACCCTCACCCTAACTCTTACCTCACCCTCAACCTCACCCTAAACCTAACCCTAACCCTCACGCTCACCCTCACCATTACCGTAAATCTAACCCTAACCCTAACAATAACCATAAACCTAACCCTTACCCAAACCCTCACCGAACCCTACCCCTAACCCTAACCCTAAACCTCACGAAAACCCTCACCCTAACCCTCACCCTCACCCTGGGCCTGATCCTAAGTCTAACCCTAACCCTAACCCTCACACTCACCCTCATCCTCACCCTCACCCTCAGCCTAACCCTAACGCTAAACCTGAGGCTCAACATAAACCTCACACTAAGACTAAGGCTAAACCTAACCCTCAATATCACCCTATCCCTCACTCTTATTCTTACCGTCACCCTAAACCTAACGCTTACACTAACCCTAACCCTAACCCTAACCCTAACCCTCACACTAACCCTAACTCTCACCCTAACCCTGAACCTAATCCTCACCCTCATCCTAAAGCCAAACCTAACACTAACCCTAAACCTCACCCTAACCCTAAAGCGAAGCTTATCCCTCACCGTAACCCTAACCCTAACCCACACCCTCATCCTAAACCGAACCCTAACCCTAACCCTAACCCTAACCCTCACCCTAACCTTAAGCCTAACCCTCACCCTAACCCTAGCGCTCACCCAAACACTGACCCTCAGCTTTACAATAAACGTAACCCTAATCCTAACTGTAATTCTCACCCTTACCCTCACCTTAACCCTAACCCTAACCCTAACCCTCACCCTCATCCTAACCCTAACCCTAACACTCACCCTCACTCTCACCCTCAGCCTAACAGTATCCCTAACCTTAATCCTAACCCTCACACTCACCCTTACCCTAACCCTAAACATAAACCTCACCCTTACCCTAATGCTAACCCTCAACCTCACCGTCACCCTCACACCTCACCCTGAACCTAATTCTCACCCTGAACCTAACCCCAACCTTAACCCTCATGTTAAAACTCACCCTAACACTCACGATAACCCTGACTCACTCTCATACTAACACTCACCCTAACCCTTACCCTCACCCTAACCCTAACCCTAAACCTAACCTAAACCCTGACAATAACCCTAACGCTCACCCTAACCCTAAACCTCACCCTAACACTCACACTTATCCTAAATCTAACCCTAACCCAAAGCCGCACCCTTACCCTCACACTCACCCTAAGGCTAACCCTAACCCTCACTCTCACCCTAAACCGCACCCAAAGCCTTAAACTCACCCCAACCCTCACCCTAAATCTAACCCTCAAACTAAACCAAATCCTTACCCTAACTCTAACACTACCCCTCACCCTAACCCTAACCCTAAACCGAAGCCTAACCCTAACTCTAACCCTAACCCTCATACTCACCCTCAACCCCACCCTTACCCTCAGCCTAATCCTAAACCTAATCCTAAAGCTAACCCTCACCCTCACCCTCAACCAAACCCTATGCCTAACCCTAACCCTCACCCTAACCCTAACAAGCACCCGAACCCTAACCCTCAACCTAAGCGTAACCCTAACACTAACCATAACCCTCACACTAACCGTAACCCTCACCCTAACCCTAACCATACCCCTCACCCTACCCTTCATCGTAACCTTGACCCTAACCTTAATCCTAACCTTCACTCTAACCCTGAACCTAAACCTCACCCTCACTCTCACCCTAATCATAACCATAAACTTAACCGTTACCCTAACAATAACCCTAAACCTAACCCTAATCCTAACCCTCACCCTCACCCTAACCCTAACCTTAACCATCACCCTAACCCTATTCTTCAACCTAACCTTAAACCTAAACCTAACACTAACCCTAACCCTAACCCGAAATCTCACACTAACCCTAAACCTAACCCTCACCTTCAACCTCTACCTAACCCTACCCCAACCATAACACTCACCCTAACCCTAAACTCCATCCTACCCCTCACCCTAATCCTAAACCTCACCCTCAACCTAACCCTAACCCAAACCCTAATCCTCAACCTAAATTTCTCCCTAACCCTAAATTTAACCCTAACACGTCCTAACCCTAACCCTAACCCTAACCCCAAACCTCACCCTAACCCTAACCCTAACACTCACCCTCACCCTCACACTATCCCTTAGCCTTACCCTAACCTTCACCCTAAGCCTTAGCCTTGCTCCAACCCTCACCCTCAGCCTAACTCTATCACTAACCCTTACCATACCCCTCACCCTAACCATCACCCTAACCCTAAACTTAACCCTAACCCTCAGACTAAACGTAACCCTCAGCCTAACCCTAACCCTAGTTCTCATCTTAACCCTCACCTGCACCCTAACCATCACCCTAAACCTCACCCTCACCCTAAATATCACCCAAACGCTAACCCTCACCCTAACCCTCACCCTCACCCTAACCCTCACCCTAACCCAAACCCTCATCCTCACCCTCAGCCTAACAGTATCCCTAACCCTAATCCTAACCCTCACACTCACCCACACCCTAACCCTAACCCTAAACCTCACCCTAAACCTAATGCTAACACTCACCCTCACACTCACACTCACCCTCAGCCTATCCCTAACTGTAACCCTAATCCTAAACCTCACCCTCACCCCTCACACTCAGCCTAAACCTCACCCTCAACCTAACCCTAATCCTAACCCTCACCCAAACCCTCACCCTAATACTCATGATAACCCTAATATTCACCCTAACCCTTACCCTCACCCTAACCCTAAACCTAAACCTAAACCTAACCCTCACACTAACACTAACCCTCACCCTAACCCTAACACTCACCCTCATCCTAAACCTAACCCTAACCCTAACCCCAACCTTTACCCTCACACGCACCCTAAGGCTAACACTCTCAACCTATCCCTGACCCTAACCCTAAACCTCAACCTAAACCTAAACCTAATCCTCAGCCTCACCCTAGCCCTCACACTAACCCTAACCCTATCCCTCACCCTCACCCTAACCCTCACCCTAAACCTTACCCTCCCCCTAATCTTAAACCTAACACTAACCCCAACAGTAACCCTAACCCTCACCATAACCCTAACCCTACTGCTCAGCCTAACCCTCATCCTAATCCTAAACCTAACCCAAACTCTCGCCCTAACCCTAACACTAACACTCACCCTAAACCTAAGCCTAATCCTAACCCTAACCCTCATCCTCACCCTCACCTTCAACCTAACCCTTACCCTAACCCTAATCCTAACCCTAACCCTCACCCTCACCCTGGCTCTTAATATAACCATAACCCTAACTCTCACCCTCACCATAACCCTAATCCTAAACCTATCACTAAACCTAAACCTATCCTTAATCCTCACCCTAACCCTCACCCTCACCCTAACCATAACCCTAACCTGAACTGTAAACCTAAACCTAATCCTAGCCCTAACCCTCACCCTAACCCTAAACCTAACACTCAACCTCAATGTAACTCTCACCTTCACCCTCACCCTCAGTCTAACCATAAGCCTAACCCTAACCCTAACCCTAACCCTAACACTCACCCTCACCCTAAACCTAAGCCTAACCCTAACCCTAACCCTCACACTCTCCGTCAACCTTACCCTCACCCTCACCCTCACCCTAACCCTAATCCTAATGCTAACCCTCACTCTCACCCTCAACCTATTCCTATGCCTTACCCTAACCCTCACCCTAGGCCTAACCTCCACAGTAACCCTAACCCTCAACCTAACCCTATCCCTAACCCTAACCCTCACACTAACCATAACGCTCACCCTAACCCTACCCATAAACCTCACCCTACCCCTCATCCTAACCCAAACCCGAAACCTCATCCTAACCTTAATCCTAACCCTAACCGTAAACCTAACCCTAACCCTAACCCTCACCCTCAACCTCAACCTAACCCTTACCCTAAAAGTAATCCTAATGCTAACCCTCACCCTCACCTTGTCTCTAAACCTAACCGTAACTCTAAATGTCACCCTCACCATCACCCTAATCCTAAACTTATTCCTAAACCTCACCCTGTCCCTAACCCTCACCCTAACCTTAACCCAGATCCTCACACACCGTAACCCTAACCCTAACCCTAACCCGCACCTTAAACCTCACGCTAATGCTTACCTTCAACCTAAACCTAACCCTAACCCTAAACCTAGCCAAAAACCTAACACTCACACTAACCCCAAACCTCACCCTAACGCTAAACCTCACCCTAACCCTAAACCTAACCCTCACCCTCACACTAAACCTAACCCTAAACCTAACCCTAACCCTCACCCTAACCCTCACACTTACCCTGAGTCTAACCTAACCCTCACTCTCACCCTAAACCTCACCCTAACGCTTACCCTCACCATAAACCCAACCCTAACCCTAACATTCACACTAAACCTAACCCTCACTCTAACCCTTTAAAATACCCCTGAACCTAACCCTCACCCTAAACCTAACCCTAACCCTCACCCTCACCCTAGACCTCACCGTACCCCTAATCCTAACACTCACCGTCAACCTAACCCTAACCCTCACCCGAAAACTCACACTAAACCTAACCCTCAAAGTAAACCTAACCATCAACCTAACCCTAACCCTAACCCTAACCCTAAACCTCACCCTAACCCTAAATCTAACCCTCAGCCTCAAAATAGCCCTCACCCTAACCCTAAACCTAAACCTCACCCTCACCCTAACCCTCACCCTAAACCTTATACTCACACTATCCTTAACCTTATCCCTAACCCTCACACTAACACTATCCCTCACCCTAACCTTAGCCTTAAACCTCAGCCTAACCCTCATCCTAAAACTAAACGTAACCCAAACTCTCACCCTAACCCTAACCCTAACACTCACCCTAATCCTAATCCTCACCCTCACCTTCACCCTTACCCTCACACTCACCCTCACCCTAAACTTAACCCTAACAGTAAGCCTCACCCTCACACTTACCCTTACCCTCACCCTCTCCCTAACCCTCAGCCTCAGCCTAACCCTAACCTTAACCCTAATCCTAAACCTCACCCTCAACCATCACCCTCAGACTAACCCTCACCCTCACACTAAACCTTACCCTACCTCTATCCCTAACCCTAACCCTCAACCTAATCCTAACCCTAACCCTAACACTCAGACTCACCCTAACTCTAACCCTAACCCTAACCCTCACCCTAACACTCACCCTAACACTCATGATAACCCTAACCCTCACTCTCACCATAAACCCAACCCTAATTCTTATCCTCACCCTTACCCTCAGCCTACTCCGTACCCTACCCCACATACTAACACTCATCCTAACCTTAACCCTAACCCTCACCCTAACCCTAAACCTCAACCTCACCCTCACCCTCAGCCTCAGCCTAACCCTAACCGTAACCCTAATCCTAAAGCTGAACCTCAACCATCAACCTCAGCCTAACCCTCTCGCTCACACTAACCCTCACCTTAACCCTTAGTCGCAAACTAACACTCACCCTCACCCTCAGCGTAACCCAAACCCTAATCCTAACCCTAACCCTCATCCTCACCCTCACCTGGAACCTAACCCTAACCCTAAGCCTCAACCTCACTCTCACCCTAACCCTCATCCTAAACCTTAACCTCAACATAAACCTAACCCTAACCCTAACCCTCACACTAAAACTTACCCTAACCCTAACCCTAACCCTACCCCTCACCATACCCCTCACCCTAACCCTAACCCTAAACCTAACCCTCACCCTCAACCTACCCTCACCCTAACCCTAATCCTAACACTCACCCTCACACTAATCTTAACCCTAACTCCAACCCTAAACCTAAACCTAAACTTCCCCCTAAACCTCAACCTTACCCTAACTTTAACAGTAATCTAAACCCTCACCCTCACCCTAACCCTCACCCTAACCCTTAACCTCACCCTAACGTTAACCCTAACCCTCAACCTCACCCTAAACCTCACCCTAACCCTAAACCTAACCCTCACCCTAAATCTTACCTCACCATAAACCTCACCCTAACACTAACCCTAACCCTAAACCTTACCTTAACCCTCACCCTCACCCTAAATATCACCCTAAGCCTAACCCTCACCGTTACCCTAACCCTCAACTTCACCCTCACCCTCAGCCTAACCCTAATCCTAACACTCACCCTCACACTAACCTTAACCCAAACCCTCACCCTAACACTAACACTAAACTTAACCTCACCCTTACCCTAACCCTCACCCTAACCTTTAACCTCACCCTAACGTTATCCCTAACCCTAAACCTCAACCTCAACCTAAACCTCACCCTAAGCCTAACACTCACACTAACTCTTACCTCACTCTAAACCTCACCGTAACCCTAAACCTAACCCTCACCCTCACCATCACAGTAACCGTAACTCTAACCCTAACCTTAAAAATAACCCTAACCCTAACGCTAACCCTCAGCCTCACATTAACCCTAACCCTAACCCAAACCCTCACTCTAACCCTAGCCCTGAACCAAAACCTAAACCTCAACATAACATTAATCCTAACCTCACCCTCAGCCTCACCGTTACCATAAAGGTAACCCTAATCCTAACCCTAATAATAACCCTAAACCTAACCCTAATCCTAACCCTCACCCTCACCATCAGCCTAACCATAACCCTAATCCTAACCCTCACTGTAACCCTAATCCTAAACCTCACCCTAACCCTAACCCTAACCCTAAACCTCACTCTTAAACTAACCCTAAACCTCACCCTCAACCTCCCTGTAACTGTAACTCTAAGTCTAACTCTAACAATAACCCTAACCCTAACCCTAACCCTAACCATAACCCTAAACCTAACTCTAAACCTAAATCTCACCCTCAACCTAACCCTAAGTCTAACCCTAACCCTAACCCTAAAAATAACCCTAAACCTCACCCTAACCATAATGCTAACCCTAACCCTAACCCTCAACCTAACACTTACCCTCCCCCTAACACTAACCCTAACCCTAACACTAACCCTCACACTAACCCTAACCCTCACCATAATCCTAAACCTCACCCTAACACTAACCCCAACCTTCACCCTAACCCTAGCCCTCACCTTAACCATAATTCTAAACCTTACCCTCACCCTAAGCCTAACCCTCATCCTCACCCTAAACCTCACACTCACCCTAAACCTAATCCTCAATTTAACCCTCATCCTAACCCTAACCCTAACCCTTACCCTAGCCCTAAACCTAACCCTAAACCTCACACTTATCTTAAGCCTCACCCTCAGCCTAAACCTCACCTTTACCCTTACCATCATCCTCAGACTAACACTCACCCTAATCCTAAACCTCATCCTAACCGTCACCTTAACCGTAAACCTAACCATCACACTATCCCTAACTTTTACCCTCAACCTCACGCTCAGCCTAACCCTAAGGCTAAGCCTAAACCTTCCCCTAACCCTCCCACTCACCCTAGCACTCACCCTAACCATAATCCTAACCCTAAACCTCATCCTAACCCTCACCCTAATCCTAACCCTAACTGTCACCCTAACCCTAATCCTCACCGCCATCCTCACCCTCAGCCTAACCCTAAGCCTAAGCCTAAGCCTGACCCTAACCCTCACCCTCACCCTCACCCTAACACTAGTCCTAAACCTAACCCTATCCATAAACCTCAACCTAACCTCACCCACACCCTAACCCTAACGCTAACCCTAACACTAAACTTCACCCTAACCCTCCCCTAAGCATAACTCTAACACTAAACCTCACCCTCACCCTCAACCTAACCCTAACCCTAACCCTAAACCTCACCCAAACCCTAACACTCATCCTCGCCCTCAACCTGCCCATAACTCTAAACCTAAGCCTAACAATAACACTAACTCTAACCATAACCATAACCCTAACCCTCACCCTCAGCCTCAGCCTCACCACAAACTTATCCCTAACCATAACACTAACAATAAACCTAACCCTAAGCCTAACCCTAACCCTAACTCTAATCCTCACCCCACTCTCACCCTCAGCCTAACCCAAAGCCTAAGCCTAACCCTAACCATAACCCTCACTGTAACCCTAACCCTAACACTAACACTAACCCTAACCCTCAACCTAACCCTACATCTAAACCTAATACTCAGCCTCAACTTCACCCTAACCCTAACCCTCACCATAACTCTCAGCCTAACAATATCCTTAACCCTAACCCTCACACTCACCCTCACCCTAACCCTAATCCTCAAACTAACCCTATCCTTAATGCTAACCCTCACCCTCACTGTAACCCTTACCCTAACCCTCACCCTAAACATAAAATTAACCCGAATCCTAAATCTCACCCTAACCCTAAACCTAACCCTCACCCTAACCCTAGCCCTAAACCTCATCCTCAGCTTAACCCTAACCTAACCCTAACACTAACACTAACACTAACTCTAAACCTAACCCTAAATCTAATCCTAAACCTAACCCTAATCCTCAGCCTCACCTGCACCCTAACCCAAACTCTAACCCTAAACCTCACCCTAACTCTAAGCCTAATCCTAATCCTAACCCTAACCCTCACCCTCATCCTAGCCCTCAACCTCACCCTAACCCTAACCCTAAACCTCATCCAAAACCTGACACTAAACACAACCGTAACCCTCACCGTAACCCGAACCCTAAACCTAACCCTCATGCTCAGCCTAAGCCTAAGCCTAAGCCTAAGCCTAAGCCTAACCCTCACCCTAACGCTAACACTATCCCTAACTCTAAGCCTAAATCTCACCCTCACCCTAACACTAACGTGAACTATCACCCTAACCTTAATTCTCACCCACACCCTCACCCTCAGCCTAACCCTAAGCCTAACCCTAAACGTCACACTAACCCTCCCCCTAACCCTAACTCTAACCCTAAATCTCAACCTCTCCCTAACAATAACCCTAACCCTAAACCTCACCCTTACCCTAACCTTCACTCTCACCCTCAACCTCACCGTAACTCTAACCCTAACCCTAACAATAACACTAGCCCTAACACTTACCCTAACCCTCACCCTCAGCCTCACCCTCACGGCAAACTTAACCATAACCATAACACTTACAATAACCTTAACCCTAAGCCTAACCCTATACCTAACCCTAATCCTAACCCCCACCCTCAACCTCAGCCTAACCCTCACCGTAACCCTAACGTGAACCATCACCCTAAACTTAATTCTCACCCACACCCTCACCCTCAGCCTATCACTAAGCCTAACCCTAAACCTCACCCCAAACCTCCCCCTAACCCTATCTCTAACCCTAAACCTCAACCTCTCCCTAACAATAACCCTAACCCTAAACCTTACCCTTACCCTAACCTTCACTCTCACCCTCAACCTCACCATAACTCTAAACCTAACCCTAACAATAACACTAACCCTAACACTTACCCTAACCCTCACCCCCAGCCTCACCCTCACGGCAACAATAACCATAACCATAACACTTACAATAACCCTAACCATAAGCCTAACCCTATACCTAACCCTAATCCTAACCCCCACCCTCAACCTCAGCCTAACCCTCAGCCTAACCCTAAGCCTAAGCCTAACCCTAACCCTCACAGTAACCCTAACTCTAACCCTAACACAAACCCTAACCCTAAACCTAGCCCTAAATCTAACCCTAAACCTAAACCTAATCGTCACCCTCACACTCACCCTAACCCAAACCCTAACCCTAATCCTCACCCTAACTCTCAGTCTAACCCTAACCCTACCCCTAACCCTCACACTCACCCTCAACCTAAACCTAATCCTAAACCTAACCCTATCCCTAACACTAACCCTTACCTTAACCCTCACCCTAGCCCTCACCCTAACCCTGACCCTAACCCTAACCCTAACCCTAAGCCTAACCCGAAACCTAATCCTCACCCTCATGCTCCGCCTAAGCCTAAGTGTAAGCCTAAGCCTAACCCTAACCCTAACTCTCCCTAACCCTAACCCTAAACCTAACCCTAAATCTAAACCTAAATCTCACCCTCACCCTAACCATAACTCTAACACTAACCCTAACAATAACCCTAAACCTCACCCTAACCATTACGCTCACCCTAACCCAAACCCTCACGCTAACACTTACCCTCACCCTAACACTAACCCTAACCCTAACACTAACCCTCACACTAACCATAACCCTCACCCTAATCCTAAACCTCACCCTAACCCTAACCCCAACCCTCACCCTCACCCTAGCCCTCACCCTAACCCTAATTCTAAACCTTACCCTCTCCCTAACCCTAACCCACATCCTCACCTAAATCTCACACTCACCTAACCCTAATCGTCAATTTAACCCTCACCCTAACCCTAAACCTAAACATTAACCTAGCCCTAAACGTAACTCTAATCCTCAAACTTATCTTAACCGTCACCCTCAGACTAAACCTCACCTTTACCCTTACCATCATCCTCAGCCTAACCCTCACCCTAACCCTAAAACTCATCCTAACCATCACCCTAACCTAAAACCTAACCATCACCCTAACGCTAACCCTCACCCTCAACCTCCCACTCAGCCTAACCCTAACCCTAAGCCTAACCCTAACCCTAACCCTCACCCTCAACCTCCCACTCAGCCTAACCCTAACCCTAAGCCTAACCCTAACCCTAACCCTAACCCTCATCTTAACCCTAACAATAACCCTAACACTAACCCTAACCCTATACCTAACCCTAAATCTAACCCTAAACCTAACCCTAATCCTCAGCCTCACCTGCACCCTAACCCAAACCCTAACCCTAACCCTCACCTTAACTCTAAACCTAAGGCTAACCCTAAAACTAAGCCTCACACTCACCCTCACCCTAACCCTAATCCTAAACCTAACTCTATCCCTAATCCTAACCCTCAACTTAACTCTCACCCTAGCCCTCAACCTAACCCTGAACCTCATCGTATACCTGAAACTAACCATAACCCTAATCCTCACCCTAACCCGAACCCTAAACCTCAACCTCATGCTCGGCCTAAGCCTAAGCCTAAGCCTAACCATAACCCTAACCCTCGCACTAACAATAACCCTAAAACTAACCCTAACTCTAACCCTAAACCTCACCCTCACCCTAACCCTAACTCTAACCCTAACCCTAACCCTAACCCTAAAAATAACCCTAACCCTCACCCTAGACATAATCCTCACCCTAACCCTAAACCTCACCCTAACACTTACCCTCACCCTAACACAAACTTGAACCCTAAAACTAACCCTCACAATAACCCTAACCCTAGCCTCACCCTAACCCTAACCCTAACCCTAACCCTCAACAAAACCCTAAACCTCACGCTCAACCTAACCCTAAACCTAACCCTGACCCTCACCCTAAAACTTGCCCTCACCCTAACACTAACCCTAACCCTAATGCTAACCCTAACCCTCACCCTCACCGTAACCATAATCCTAACCCTAACCCTAACAAAAACCCTAACCCTAACCCTAACCCTAACCGTAACCATTACCCTCACCCTAAACCTAACCCTCACCCTAACACTTACCCTCACATTAACACTAACCGTAACCCGAACACTAAGCTTCACACTAACCCTAACTATCACCCTAACCCTATACCTCACCCTAACACTAATCCTAAACCTCAACCCAACCCTAGCCCTAACCCTAATACTCATCCTCACAATAAAACTCACACTAACCCGAACACTAATCCTCAATCTAACCCTCACCCACACCCTAACCCTAACCCTAACCCTCGCCCTAACCCTAACCCTTACACTTACCGTAACCTTCACCTTCAGCCTAATCCTCACCTTACCCTTACTGTCACCCCCAACCTAACCCTCACCCTAAGCCTAACCCTTACCCTAACACTAACTCTACCCATAAACCTCACCCTCACCCTAATCCTAACTCTAACCCTAACCCTAACACTAAACCTAACACTAACACTGACCCTAACCCTCACCCTCACCCTCACCGTAAACCTTACCCTAACCAGAACACTCACCCTCACCCTAACCCTAATCTTAACCCTAAACCTGAACCTAATCCTAACCCTCAACCTCACCATAACCCTTACCCTAAACCTTACCCTAACCGTAAACTTAACCAGAATCTTACTCTCACCCTAACCCTAACCCTAACTCTGACCTTAACCCTAACATTAAAACTCACCCTCACCCTAGCCCTCACCCTAATCCTAATCCTAACCCTAACCCTCATCCAAACCCTCCCCCTAACCCTTAACCTAACACTCACACTAACCCTAAACCTCACTCTAAACCTGACGATCAGCCTAACCCTAAGCCTAACCCTAAACCTAACCCTAACACACAAACTCACCCTCACTCTAACCTTAATCCTAACCCTAACCCTCACCCTCACCCTCACCCTCAGTGTAACAATAAGCCAAAAACACACCCAAACCCTAACCCTCACAATCACCCTAACCCTTACCCTAATCCTAATCCTAACCCTAACCTTAACGCTCACCCTCAGCCTCAACTTAACCCTAACTCTAAACCTAAACCTCACCCTCACCCGAACCCTAAACCTAACCCTAACCTTAAATCTCACCCTAAACATCACCCTCACCCTAGCACTCACCCTAAACCTAATCCTAACCCTAACCCTCATCCTGACCTTCCCCATAACCCTAAACCTAAATCTCACCCTAATTCTAACCCTCACCCTCACTAAGCCTAAGCCAAAACATTACCCTAACCCTCACCCTCACCCTAGTCCTCACCCTAACATAAATCCTAACCCTAACACTCAACCTAACCCTAAACCTCACCCTCACCCTAACCCTTACCCTAACCCTAACCCTGACCCTCACCCTAACCCTAATCTTAACACTAAACCTCAACCTAACCCTAACCCTCAAACTCACTGTAACCATGACCCTAATCCTCAACCTAACCCTAAACTTAACCCGAACGCTACTCTCACCCTATCCCTAACCCTTACTCTCACCCTAACCCTAATATTAAACCTCAACCTAACCCTAGCCCTCACGATAATCCTAATCCTAACCCTTACCCTCACACTCACCCTCGCCCTCAGTGTAACCCTAAGCCTAATCCTAACTCTAACCCTAACCCTCACACTCACCTTAACCCTTACCCTAATCCTAATCCTAACCCTAACTCTCACCCTCACCCTCAGCCTCACCTTAATCCTAACTCTAACCCTAAACCTCAACCTCACCATAACCCCAACCCTAAAACTAACCCGATTCCTCACCCTAACCCTAACTCTAACCCTAACCCTCACCCTCACCCTAACCCTAAACATAACCCTAAAACTCACCATAAACCTAACCTTCACCCTCACCCTCAACCTCACCGCAAATCAATCCCTAACCCTCACAATAATCCTAACCCTAACCCTAACTCTAAACCTAAGCCTCACCCTCACCCTAACCTTAAACCTAAACCTCAACCTCAGCCTCACCCTCACCGCAAACTTAACCCTAACCATAACACTAACATTAACCCTAACCCTAAGCCAAACCCTAACCTTAACTCTAATCCTCACCCCAACAGTCACCCTCAGCCTAACCATAACCCTATCCCTAACCTTAACACTAACGCTATCCCTAAACCTAACGCTAAATTTAACCCTTAACCTAACCCTAATCCTCAACCTCAACTGCACCCTAAACCAAACCCTAACCCTAACCCTCACCCTAACTCTCAGGCTAAACCTAAAAGTAACTCTAAGCCTCACACTCAACCTCACCCTAACCCTAATCCTAAACCTAACCCTATCCCTAACCCTAACCCTCAACCTAACACTCACCCTAACACTCACCCTAACCTTAACCCTAACCAAAAACCTCATCCTAAACCTGACAGTAATCATAACCCTAAACCTCACCCTAACCTTCACCCTAACCCGAACCCTCATGCTCGGCCTAAGCCTTAACCTCAGCCTAAGCCTAAACCTAACCCTCACCCTAACCCTAACCCTAACACTAACCCTAACTCTAACCCTAAATCTCACCCTCACACTCACCCTAACCCTAAATCTAAACCTACCATAACCCTAACAATAACCCTAACCCTCACCCTAACCATAATCCTCACCCTAACCATAATCATGACCCTAACCCTAAAACTCACCCTAAAACTTGCCCTCACCCTACCACTAACCCTAATCGGAACACTAAACCTCACAAAAACCCTAACCCTAAACTCACCCTAACCACAACCATAAACCGAAACCTCAACCTAAGCCTAATCCTCACGCTCAACTTAACCCTAACCCTAACCATAATCCTCACCCTAACCCTAACCCTCATAATAACACTTACCCTCACCCTAACACTAACCCTAATCCTAATCCTATCCCTAACCCTAACCCTCACCCTCACGCTCACCGTAACTATAACCCAAACCCTAATGCTAACAATAACCCTAACCATAACCCTAACCCTCACCCTAACCATAACCCTCACCATAACCCTAAGCTCACCCTAACACCCTCACCCTAAAACTAAGCCTATCCCTACCACTAACCCTCACACTAACCCTAACCATCACCCTAACACTGAACCTCACCCTAAGACTAACCTTAAACCTCACCCTCACCTTAGCCCTCACCCTAACCCTAACCCTCATCCTCACCCTAAACCTCACACTAACCCTAACACTTATCCTCAATATAACCCTCACTCTCACTCTAAACCTAACCCTAACCCTCACCCTCACCCTAACCCTCACCCTCAGTGTAACCCTCAACTTTACCCTTAGCGTAACCCCCACCCTAACCCTCACCCTAACCCTAACTCTACGCCTAAACCTCACCCTCACTCGAAACCTAACTCTAAACCTAACCCTAACACTAAACCTCACCCTAAACCTAACCCTAAACCTTATCCTCAACCAAACGCTCAGCCTAACCCTAAGCCTAAGACTAACACTTACCCTAAACCACACCCTCACCCTAGCCCTCACCCTAACCCTAATCCTAAAACTATCCTTCATCCTAACCCTCACCCTCACCCTAACCCTAACCATCACCCTAACTCTAATCCTCACCCCCACCCTCAAACTCAGCCTAAACCTAAGCCTAAGCCTAAGCCTAACCCTAACCCTCACACTCACCCTCAACCTAACCCAAATCCTAACCATAACTCTAACACTAACCCTAAACCTCAACCTAACCCTCACCCTAATCTTAACACTAAAACTAACCCTAACCCTAACCCTCGACCTAACCTTCCAACTAAACCTAAACCTAACCCTAAACCTCACCCTCACCCTACCCCTAAACCTTACCCTCACCCTCACCCTCACCCTCACCCTCACCATAACTCTAACCCTAACCCTAACAATAACACTAATCCTAACCCTAAAACCAAACCTAACCCTAACCCTAATGCTAACACTCACCCTCACCCTAACCCTAATACTAACCCTAACCCTAACACTAACCCGCCCATTAACTCTCACCCTAACCCTAACCCTAACACAAACGATAACCCTAACCCTCAACCTAACCCTCACCCTAACCCTAACCCCAACCCTAACCCTCACACTAATCCTAACCCTAACCTCACCCTAACCCTAACCCTAACACAAACCCTCAACCTAAACTTAAACCTCACGCACAACCTAACCCTAACCCTAACCATAAACCTCACCCTAACCCTAACCCTCATACTAACACTTACACTCACCCTAACACTAACGCTAATCCTAATCCTAACCCTAACCCTAACCCTCACCCTGACCCTCACTGTAACCTTAACCCTAAACCTAACACTAACAATAACCCTAAACCTAACCCTAACCCTCACTCTAACCATAACCCTCACCATAACCCTAAGCTCACCGGAACACCCTCACCCTAACACTAAGCCTAACCCTAACACTAAGCCTCACCATCACCCTAATCCTAAACCTCACCCTAACACTAAACCTAAACCTCACCCTGACCTTAGCCCTCAACCTAAACCTAACACTCATCCTCACCCTAAACCTCACACTAACCCTAACATGAATCCTCAATCTAAACCTCACACTCACCCTAACCCTAACCCTAATCCTCACACTAACCCTCACCCTAACCCTAAACCTCAACTTTACCCTTACTCTCACCTTCACCCTAACCCTCACCCTAAACCTAAACCTCACCCTAACCCTCATCCTAACCATAATCCTAACCATCACCCTAACCTTAACCCTAACCCTCACCCTAACCCTAACCCTCACCCTTACAATAAACCTCACCCTCAGCCTAACCCTCAACTTTACCCTTACCGTCACCCCCACCCTAACACTCACCCTAACCCTAACCCTCACCCTAACCCTAACTCTACCCCTAAACCTCACCCTCACCCTAACCCTAACTCTAACCCTAACCCTAAAACTAAACCTCACCCTAACCCTAACCCTAAACCCTTATCCTCAAACAAAGGCTCAGCCTAAACCTAAGCCTAAGCCTAACACTTACCCTAAACCACACCCTCACCCTGGCCCTTATCCTAACCCTAATCCAAACCCTAACCCTCATCCTAACACTCACACTAACCCTAACACTAACCATCACCGTAACTCTAATCCTCACCCCCATCCTCACACTCAGCCTAACCCTAAGCTAAGCCTAAGCCTAACCCTAAACCTCACATTCACCCTCACCCTAACCCTAATCCTAACCCTAACTCTAACACTAACCCTAAACCTCAACCTAACCCTCACCCCAACCTTAACCTGAAAACTGACCCTAAACCTAACCCTCGACCTAACCGTCCAACTAAACCTAAACCTCACCCTCACCCTAACCCTAATCCTAACCCAAAAACTAAACCTCACCCTAACCCTAAACCTAACCCTCACCCTCACCCTAACCATAACTCTGACCCGAACCCTAACAATAACACTAATCCTAACCCTAAACCTAACCCTAACCCTAACCCTAATGCTAACACTCACCCTCACCCTAACCCTAATCCTAACCCTCAACCTAACCCTAACCCTCACCTTCAGCGTAACCCTTACCCTCATCCTAACCCTCACCCTAAACCTAACCCTAACCTTAAACGTTACCCTAACACTAACCCTAATCCTCACCCTCAACCTAGCCCTCAACCTAACCCTACTCATAACCCTAAACCTCATCCTAACCCTCAACCTAACCGTAATCCTAACCCTCACCCTAACCTTGACCCTAACCCTGAACCTAACCCTAACCCTCATCCTAACACTTACACTCACCCTAACACTAACCCTATCCTAATCCTAACCCTAACCCTAACCTTCACCCTCAACCTCACCGTAACAGTAACCCTAACCCTAACGCTAACAATAAACCTAACCCTAACCCTAACCCTCCCCCTAACCATAACCCTCACCATAACCCTAAGCTCACTGTAACACCTTCACCCTAACACTAAGCCTAACCCTAACACTAACCCTCACACTAACCCTAACCATCACCCTAACACTAAACCTCACCCTAACACTAACCCTAAACCTCACCCTCACCTTAGCCCTCACCCTAACCTAACCATCATCCTCACCCTAAACCTCACACTAACCATAACACTTATCCTGAATCTAACCCTCACTCTCACTGTAACCCTAACCCTAACCCTCACCCTCACCCTAACTCTCACCCTTACCATAAACCTCACCCTCAGCCTAACCCTCAACTTTACCCTTACCGTCACCCCCACCCTGACCCTAAACCTAATCCTAACCCTAACCCTAACTCTACCCCTAAACCTCACCCTCACCCTAACCCTAACTCTAACCCTAACCCTAACACTAAACCTCACCCTAAACCTATCCCTAACCCTTATCCTCAACCAAACACTCCCCCTAACCCTAAGCCTAAGCTTAACACTTACCCTAACCCAAACCCTCACCCTAGCCCTCAACTAACCTTAATTCTAAACCTAACCCTTATCCTAACCCTCATCCTAACCCTAACCCTAACCATTACCATAACTCTAACCATCACCCCCGCCCTCACCCTCAGCCTAACACTAAGCCTAAGCCTAAGCCTATCCCTCACACTCACCCTCACCCTAACCCTAATCCTAACCCTAACTCTAACATTAACCCTAAACCTCAACCTAACCCTCACCCTAACCTTAACCCTAAAACTAACCCGAATCCGAACCCTCAACCTAACCCTCCAACTAGCCCTAAACCTAACCCTAAACCTCACCCTCACCCTAACTCTAATCCTAACCCTAAATCTAAAACTCACCCTAACCCTAAACCTAACCCTCACCCTCACCCTCACCATAACTCTAACCCTAACTCTAAAAATAACACTAATCCTAACCCTAAACCTAACCCTAACCCTAACCTTAATGCTAACACTCACCCTCACCCTAACCCTAATCCTAACCCTAACCCTCATCCTAACCCTAACCCTCACCCTCACCGTAACCCTAACCCTGATCCTAAATATCACCCTAAACCTAACCCTCATCCTAAAACTTACACTCACCCTAACACTAACCCTAATCCTCACCCTCAACCTAACCATCAACCTAACCATAATTGTAACCCTAATCCTCATGCTAACCCTCACCCTAACCGTAATCCTAACCCTCATCTCAACTCTAACCCTCAACCTAACCCTAACCCTCACGCTCACCATAACCCTAAACCTAACCCTCACCCTAAACCTAAACTTAACCTGAACCCTAAGACTCAAGCTAACCCTAACCCTAAAGCTCAACCTAAAGCTAACCCTCACCTTCACCCTCTCCCTTACCCTAAACATAAGCCTAAGCCTAACCCTAACCCTAAACCTCACACTCACCCTAACCATTACCCTAACTCTAATCCTAACCCTAAGCCTAACCCTCACTCTCAACTTTAACCTCACTCTAACCCTAACTCTAAAACTAACCCTAACCCTAACCCTCAACTTCAGCCTCACCCTTACCCTAACTCTAACCCTGAACCTCACACTCACCCTAAACCTAACCCTAACCCTAACCCTAAACCTCACCCTAACACTAACCCTAAACCTCACCCTAACACTAACCCTAAACCTCACCCTCAGCCTAGCCCTCACCCTAACCCTAATCCTAACCCTAACCCTCATCGTAACCCTCCCCCTAATCCTTACCCTAACCCTCACCTTAACCCTAACACTCACACTCAACCTAAGACTCAGCCTAACCCTAAGCCTAAACCTAATCCTAACCCTAACCCTAAACCTCACACTCACCCTAACCCTAACCCTAATCCTAACCTTAACCTTAACCCTCACCTCACCCTAACCCTCACCCTAACCATAACCCTAAACCTAACACAAACCCTAACCCTAACCCTCAACCTCAGACTCAATCTAACCCTAACTCTAACCCTAAAACTCACCCACACCATAACCCCAACTCTAACCCTAACCCTAAACCTCACCCTAACCCTAATCCTAACCCTAACCCTCATCCTAAACCTCCCCATATCCCTAACCCTAACCCTCACCCTAACCCTAACCCTAACACTCACACTCACACTCAGCCAAACCCTAAACCTAAACCTAATCCTAACCCTAACCCTAAACCTCACACGAACCCTAAACCTAACCCTAATCCTAAACTTATCCTTAACCCTCACCCTCAACCTAACCCTCACCCTAACCCTAACACTAAACCTAACACTAACCCTAACCCTAAACTTCACCCTCAGCCTCACCCTAACACTAACTCTAACCCTAAAGCTCACCCTCACCATTACCCCAACTCTAACCCTAACCCGAAACCTCACCCTAACCCTAACCCTAACCCTAACCCTAACCCTAAACCTCACCCTCATCCTAACCCTATCCCTAACCCTAAAACTCACCCTAACCCTAATCTTGAACCTCACCCTCAAAGTTATGGTAACTCTAGCCCTAACCCTAACAATAACACTAAACTTAACCCTAACCCTCACACTTACCCTCAGCCTCACCCTCACCATAAACGAAACCCTAACCATAACACTAACAGTAACCCTAACCCTAAGCCTAACCCTAAACCTAACTCTAATCCTCACCCCCAGTCACCCTCAGCCTTACCCTAAGCCTAACCCTAACCCTAAGCCTAACCCTCAACATAACCCTCACACTAACTATAAACCTAAACCTAACCCTAAATCTAACCCTAAACCTAAACCTAAACATCAGCCTCAACTGCACCCTAATACAAACCGTAACCCTAACCCTCAACCTAACTCTAAGCCTAACCCTAACCCTAACCCTAAGCCTCACACTCACACTCACCCTAACCCTAATCCTAAACCTAACCCTACCCCTCACCCTAAACCTCACCCTAACCCTCAACCTAGCCCTTACCCTAACCTTAACCCTAACCCTAAACCTCATCCTAAACCTGACAGTAACCATAACCGTAACCCGAACCCTAACCCGAACCCTAACCCGAACCCTCATGCTCGGCCTAAGCCTAAACCTAAGCCTAACCCTAACCCTCACCCTAACCCTAACCCTAACACTAACCCTAACTCTAACCCTAAAGCTCACCCTGACCCTAACACTAACTCTAACCCTAACCCTAACCCTAACACTAACCCTCACCCTATCACTAACCCCAACCGTAAAACTAACCATCACACTTACCCTAACCCTAAACTCACCATAAACCTAACCCTAACCCTAACCCTCAACCTAACCCTAACCTCACGCTCAACCTAACCCTAACCTCACGCTCAACGTAACCCTAGCCCTAACCCTCACCCTCACCCTCACCCTAACTATTACCCTCAGCATAACCCTAAGCCTCACCCTAACACTTACCCTCACCTTAACACGAACCCTAATCCTAATCCTAACCCTAAACCTAAGCTTCACCCTCACAGTAACCGTAACCCTAACCCTAACCCTAACAAAAACCCTAAACTTAACCCTAACCCTCTCCCTAACCATTACCCTCACGCTAAACCTAACCCTCACCCTAACACTTACCCTCACCTTAACACTAACCGTAACCCAAACACTAAGCCTCACACTAACCCTAACCATCGCCCTAACCCTATACCTCACCCTAACACTAACCCTAAACCTCAACCTAACCTTAGCCCTAACCCTAACCTTAACACTCATCCTCACGGTAAACCTCACACTAACCCTAACACTAATCCTCAATCTACACCTCACCCTCAACCTAACCCTAACCCTAAACCTAACCCTAACACTCAACCTAACCCTAACCTTCACCCTTACCGTAACCCTCACCCTCAGTCTAAACCTCACCTTACCCTTAGTGTCACCCCCACCCCAACCCTCACCCTAAGCCTAACACTCAGCCTAACATTAACTCTACTCCTAAACCTCACCCTCACCCTAACCCTAATTCTAACCCTAACCCTAACACTAAACCTCACACTAACCCTAACCCTAAACCTCACACTCACCATCACGCGTAGCTTAACCCTAAGCCTAAGCTAAACCCTAACCATAACGCTCACCCTCACCCTAGCCCTCACCCTAATACAAATCCTAACCGTAACCCTCAATCTAACCCTAATCATCAACCTCACCCTAACCCTAATTTTAACCCTAAACCTCAACCTAACCCTAACCATCAACCTCACAGTAACCCTTCCCTAACCCTCACCCTAACCCTAAACTTAACCCGAATCCTACTCTCCCCTAACCATAACGCTAACTCTCACCCTAACCGTAACCCTAAACCTCACCCTCACTCTAGCCCTCACCCTAACCCTAATCCTAACCCTAACCCTCATCCTAACCCTGCCCCTAACCCTTAAACTAACCCTCAGACTAACCCTAACCCTCACCCTCAACCTCAACATCAGCGTAATCCTAATCCTAACCCTAAACCTAACCCTAACACACACACTCACTCTCACCCTAAACCAAATCCTAACCCTAACCCTCATCCTCACCCTCACCCTCAGTGTAACCCTAACTCAAACCCGAACCCTAACCCTAACACTCACAATCACCCTAAACCTTACCCTAATCCTAATCCTAACCTTAACCCTAAACCTCACCATCAGCCTCACCTTAACCCTAACTCTAACCCTAAACCGCACCCTCACCCTATCCCTAAACCTAACCCTAACCCTAAACCTCACCCTAACCCTAACCCTAAACCTGACCCTCACCCTAGTCCTCACACTAAACTTAATCCTAAACCTAACACAAATCCTAACCCTCCCCATAACCCTAACACTTACCATCACCAAACCCTAACCCTCACTCTCACCCTAAACCTCAGCCTAACCCTAAGCCTAACCCTAACCTTAACCCTAACCCTCACACTCACCATAACCCTAACCCTAATCCTAATCCGAATCCTAACCCTAACCCTCACTCTCAGCCTAACGCTCACCTTAACCCTAACCCTAAACCTAACACTAACACTAACCCTAACCCTCACCCTCAGCCTCACCATAACACTAACTCTAACCCTAAATCTCACCCTCACCCTAACCCTAACACTAACCGTAACCCTAAACTTCACCCTAAAACTAACCCTAAACCTAACCCTCACCTTAGCCCTCACCCTAACCCTGACCGTCATTCTCACCCTAAACCTCACACTAACCCTAACACTTATCCTCACTCTAACCCTCACCCTCACTCTAACCCTAACCCTAACACTCACCCTAACCCTAACACTAAACCTTACCATAACCCTCACCTTCAGCCTATCCCTCACCTTAACCTTACCATCACCCCCACCCTAACACTCAACCTAACCCTAACTCTAACCCTAAACCTCACCAACACCCTAACCCTAACTCTAACCCTACCCCTAACACTAAACCTCACACTAACCCTAATCCTAACCCTTATCCTCACCCAAATGCTCAGCCTAACCCTAAGCCTATGCCTAAAACTTACCCTAACACACACCCTCATCCTAGCCCTCACCCTAACCCTAATCCTAACCCTAACCCTCATCCTAACCCTCACCCTAACCCTAACCCTAACCATCACCCTAGCCCTAATCCTCACCCCCACCCTCACCCTCAGCCTAACCCTAATCCTAAGCCTAAGCCTAACCCTAACCCTCACACTCACCCTCACCCTAACCCTAATCCTAACCATAACTCTAACACTAAACCTAAACCTCCACCTAAACCTCACCCTAACCTTAACCCTAAAACTAACCCTAACCCGAACACTTGACCTAACCCTCCAACTAACACTAAACCTAACCATAAACCTCACCCTCACCCTAACCCTAAACCTAACCCTAAACCTAAAACTCACCCTAACCCTAAGCCTAACCCTCACCCTCACCCTCACCCTCACGCTCACCATAACTCTAACCCTAACAATAACACTAATCCTAACCCTAAACCTAACCCTAACCCTAACCCTAATGCTAACACTCACCCTCACCCTAACCCTAATCTTAATGCTAATACTCAACCTCACTCTAACCGTAAACCTCACCCTAACCCTCACCCTTACACTAATCCTCAACCTCACCATAACACTAACCCGCATCCTAACCCTCATCCTAAACCTAACCATAAACTTAAACCTTACCCTAACACTAACCCTAATCCTCACCCTCACCCTAGCCCTCAACCTAACCCTAATTGTAACCCTAATCCTCATCCTAACCCTCACCCTAACCCTAATCCTCACCCTAACCCTAACGCTAACCTCACCCTAACCCTAAAATTTACCTGAACCCTAAATCTCAAGCTAACCCTAACCCTAACCCTCAACCAAAAGCTAATCCTCACACTCACCCTCTCGCTCAGCCTAATCATAAGCCTAAGCCTAACCCTAAACCTAAGCCTACCCCTCACCCTCACCTTAACCCTCACCCTAACCCTTACATTAACACTAACCCTAACCCTAACCCTCAACCTCAGCCTCACCCTTACCTAACTCTAAGCTTAAACCTCACCCTCACTCTAACCCTAACCCTAACCTTAAACCTCACCCTAACCCTAAACCTAAACTTCACCCTCAGCTTAGCCCTCACCCTAACCCTAATCCTAACCCTCATCCTAAGCCTCACCCTAAAACTAACCCTAATCCTCATCCTCACCCTAACCCTAATAATAACCTTAAGCCTCAACCTATACATAGCGCTAACCCTCACTCTCACCGTAACCCTTACCTAACACACACCCTAAACCTAAACTTAACCCGAATCCTAAATCTCACGCTAACCCTAACCCTAACCCTAACACTCACCCTAACCCTAAACCTCACCCGCACCCTAGCCCTCACCATAACCCTAATCCTAACCCTAACCCTCATCCTAACCCTCCACCTAACCCTTACCCTAACCCTCACCCTAACCCGAACCATCACCCTCAACCTCACCCTAAGCCTAACTCTAAATCAAACCCTAACACACACACTCACTCTCACCCTAACCCTAATCCTAACCCTTACCCTCACCCTCACCCTCACCCTCAGTGTAACCCTAAGCCTAATCCTAACCCTAACCCTAACACTCACACTCACCCTAACCCTTATCTTAATCTTAATCCTAACCCTAACCCTCACCCTCACCCTCAGGCTCACCTTAAGCCTAACTCTAACCCTAAAACTGACCCTCACCCTAACCCTAACCCTAACCCTAAACCTCACCCTCACCCTAGCCCTCACCCTAACCCTAATCCTAACTCTAACAATCATCCTAACCCTTCACATAACCCTAACCCTAACCCTCACCCTAACCCTAATCCTCAAAGTCCAGTGCAAACTGAACAGACCAGCAAAGATACAGATTTCCAATCAGGTGGTCATATTTCCAACTCCACTACTTGTGATTTGGAGAGATCACATTGACTTGTTGTATCTTAGCTGCCATGTCATAAGCGGAGAATATAATAACTCCCTTCTCCTATTTGTTGACGTTGTTGTTGTTTTAATGGTTGTGTGTGGTGGAAGTACTGGGTTTTAAAGCTTGGGTACTGTCCGTTAGTCTTTGTGTTCATGTCTGGTACTCTACCACTTGAGCCACAGATCCACTGGTGGCTTTTTGCTGCTTAATTGGAGTAAGAGACACAGGGACTCACCCTCAACCTCAGCCAAACCCTAAGCCTAACCCTAATACTAACCCTAAACCTAACACTCACACTCACCCTAACCCTAACGCTAATCCTAATCCTAAACTTAACCGTAACCCTCACCCTCACCCTAACCCTCACCTTAACCCTAACCCTAAACCTAACACTAACCCTAACCCTAAACCTCACCCTCAGCCTCACCGTAACCCTAACTCTAACCCTAAACCTCACCCTCACCATAACCCCAACTCTAACCCTAACCCGAAACCTCACCCTAACCCTAACCCTAACTCTAACCCTAAACCTCACCGTCACCCTAACCCTAACCCTAACCCTCACCCTCAGCCTCACCCTCACTGCAAACTTCACCCTAACCATAACACTAACAATAACCCTAACCTTAAGCCTAACCCTAACTCTAATCCTCACCCCCACAGTCACCCTCAGCCTAACCCTAACCCTAACCCTAACCTTAACACTACCCTTATCCCTAAACCTAACCCTAAATTTAACCCTTAACCTAACCCTAATCCTCAACCTCAACTGCACCCTAAACCAAACCCTAACCCTAACCCTCACCCTAACTCTCAGGCTAAACCTAATCATAAGCATCACACTCACCCTCACCCTAAAACTAATCCTAAACCTAACCCTATCCCTAACACTAACCATCACCCTAACCCTTACCCTAACCCTCACCATAACCCTAACCCTAACCCTAAACCTCATCCTAAACCTGACACTAATCAAAACCCTAACACGAACCCTAAACCGAACCCTAACCCTCAACCTCATGCTCGGCCTAAGCCTAAGCCTAAGCCTAACCCTAACCCTCACACTAACCCTAACCCTAAACCTAACCCTAATTCTAACCCTAAATCTCACCCTCACCCTCACCCTCACCCTAACACTAAATCTAACCCTAACCCTAACAATAACCCTAACACTCACCCTAACCATAATCCTCACCCGATCCCTAAACCTCACCCTAACACTTGCCCTCACCCTACCTCTAACCCTAACCCTAACACTAACCCTCACAATAACCCTAACCCTAACCTCACCCTAACCAGAACCCTAACCCGAACCCTCAACCTAAGCCTAATCCTCATGCTCAACTTAACCTAACCCTAACCATAATCTTCACCCTAACCCTCATCCTCATCCTAACACTTACCCTCACCCTAACACTAACCCTAATACTAAACCTAACCCTAAACCTAACCCTCACCCTCACAGTAACCTTAACCCTAACCCTCACCCTAACCATTACCCTCACCATAAACCTAACCCTCACCCTAACAGTTACTCTCACATTAACACTAACCGTAACCTGAACACTAAACCTCACAATAACCATAAACATCACCAAAACCCTAAACCTCACCCTAACACTAACCCTAAACCTCAACCTAACCCTAGCCCTAACCCTAACCCTAACACTCATCCTCACGGTAAACCTCACACTAACCCTAACACTAATCCTCAATCTAACCCTCACCCTCAACCTAACCCTAACCCTAACCCTCAACCTAACCCTAAACCCTCACCCTCAGCCTAACCCTCAACTTACCCTTACTGTAACCCCCACCCTAACACTTATCCTATGCCTAAACCTCACCGAAACACTAACTCTACCCCTAAACCTCACCCTCACCCTAATCCTAACTCTAAATCTAACCCTAACACTAAACCTCACACTAACACTAACCCTAAACCTCACGCTCAACCTCACGCTCAGCTTAAACCTAAGCCTAAGCCAAACCTTACCCGAAACCTAACCCTCACCCTAGCCTTCACCCTAACACAAATCATAACCCTAACCCTAACCCTAAGCCTAACCCTCACCGTAACCCTAACCCTAAACCTAACCCTCACCCTCACCCGCACCTTAAACCTAACTCTAACCTTAAACCTCACCCTCACCCTAACCCTAAACCTAACACTAAACCTCACCCTAACCATAACCCTAAACCTCACCCTCACCCTAGCCCTCACCCTGACCCTAATCCTAACACTAACCCTCATCCTAACCCTACCCATAACCCTAAACCTCACCCTCACACTAACCCTAACCCTAACCCTCACCCTCAGCCTCACCCTCACCGCAAACTTAACCATAACCATAACACTAACATTAACCCTTAACCCTAAGCCTAACCCTAACCCTAACTCTAATCCTCACCCACACAGTCACCCTCAGCCTAACCCTAACCCTAACCCTAACCTTAACACTACCCCTATCCCTAAACCTAAGCCTAAATTTAACCCTTAACCTAACCCTAATCCTCAACTTCACCTGCACCCTAAACCAAACCCTAACCCTATCCCTCACCCTAACTCTCAGACTAAACCTCAACCTAACCATAAGCCTCACACTCACCCTCACCCTAACCCTAATCCTAAACCTAACCCTATCCCTAACCCTAACCCTCACCCTAACACTCACCCTAACCCTCACCCTAACCCTAACCCTAACCCTAAACCTCATCCTAAACCTGACACTAAGCATAAACCTAACCCTCATCCTAATCCGAACCCTAACCCTCACCCTCATGCTCAGCCTACCTAAGCCTAAGCCTAACCCTCACCTTAACCCTCACCCTAAACCTAACCCTCACCCTCACCCCAACCCTCAGCCTAACCCTAACCATAACCCTAACCCTCACACTCACACTCACTCTAACCATAACCCTAATCCTAATCCTAACCCTAATCATACACTCAGCCTCAGCCTAACCCTCACCCTAACCCTAACCCTAAACCTAACACTAACCCTAAACCTAACCCTAACCCTAACCCTAAACTTCACCCTAACGCTAACCCTTAACATCACCCTCACCCTAGCCCTTACCCTAACCCGAAACCTAACCATAACCCTCCTCCTAACCCTTCCCCTAAACCTAACCCTCACCCTCAACCTCACCCTCAGACTAACCCTAAGCCTAAACCTAAACCTAACCCTAATACACACAATCACCCTCACCCTAAACCTAATCCTATCCCTAATCCTAACCCTAACCCTAACCCACCCATTAACTCTCATCCTAACCCCAAACCTAACACTAACCCTAACTCTCAACCTCACCATCACCCTAACCTTAACTCTAACCCTAAACCTCACCCTCATCCTAACCCTAACACTAACCCTAACCCAAACCCTAAACCTCACCCTAACCCTAACCCTAACCCTCACCCTCACTCTCACCGTAAACTTAACCCTAAACCTAACCCTAACAATAACCCTAATCCTAAACCTCACCCTAACCATAGCCCTCACCCTAACCCATACCCTCACCCTAACACTTACCCTCACCCTAACCCATACCCTCACCCTAACACTTACCCTCACCCTAACCCATACCCTCACCCTAACACTTACCCTCACCCTAACCCATACCCTCACCCTAACACTTACCCTCACCCTAACCCTAACCCCAACCCTCACTCTCACCCTAGCCCTCACCGTAACACTAAATCTAAACTTAAACCTCACCCTAACCCTAACCCTAAACTTAACCCTGAACCCCACCCTAACCCTAACCCTAACCCTCACCTGCACCCTCAATTTCACTGGAACTCTAACCTTAACACTAACCCTAACCCGAACCATCACCCTAACCCTAAACTGAACCCACACCCTCAACCTCAGCCTAACTCTAAGCCTAACCCTAAAGCTCAACCTAAACCTCACCCTAACCCTAAACTTCACCCTCACCCTCAACCTAACGGTAACTCTAAACCTAACCCTAACAATAACACTAACCCTAACCCTAAATCTAACCCTCAACCTCAGCCTCACCCTCACCGCAAACTTAACCCTAACCATAACACTAACAATAACCCTAACCCTAACACTAATCCTAACCCCCGCCCTCACCCTCAGCCTAACCCTAAGCCTAACTCTAACCCTAACCCTCACCCTAAATCTAAGCCTAACCATAACCCTAAACTTAACACAAACCCTAACCCTAAACCTAGCCCTAAATCTAACCCTAAACCTAAACATAATCCTCAGCCTCACCCTCACCCTAATCCAAACCCTAACCCGAACCGCACCCTAAATCTAAGTCTAACCCTAACCCTAAACCTAAACTTATCCCTAACCCTAAACCACATCCTAACCCTAAACTTCACCTGAACCCTACCTCTCACCCTAACACTAACCCTAAACCTCACCCTAACCCTAACCCTCACCCTCACCCTCACCCTCAAACTCACCCGCACCCTCACACTCACAGTAACTCTAACCCTAACCCTAACACTAAACGTCACCCTAACCCTAACCCTAAACATCACACTCACCCTAGCCCTCACCCTAACCCTAACCCTAACCCTCATCATAACCCTAACCCTAACCCTCAATCTAACCCTAATCCTCATACTCACCCTCAACTTCAGCCTAACCCTAAGCCTAACGCTAAGCCTAACCCTAAACCTAACCCTAACCCTCACACTCACCCGCTCCCTCACCCACACAGTAACTCTAAACCTAACCCTAACCCTAACCCTAAACCTAACTCTCACCCTCACCCTCACCCTAACAATTACCCTATAACTAACCCTCACCCTACCCCTCCACCTAACCTTATATCTAACCCTAAACCTCACACTCACCCTAACCCTAACCCTAACCCTAAACCCCACCCTAAACCTTACCTTATCCCTAACCCTAAACCCCACCCTAACCATAAAACTAACCCTCACTCTCACCCTCACCCTCACCATAACTCTAACACTAACCCTAACAATAACACTAACCCTAACCCTAACCATCACCCTAAACCTAATCCTCACACCCACGCAGATGCTCAGCCTAAGCCTAAGTCTTAGCCTACCCCTCAAACTAACCCTCACACTCACGCTCACCCTAACCCTAACCCTAACCCTAACCTCACCCTAACCCTCCCTCAAACCCTAACTCTAACCCTAAACCTAACCCTCACCGTAACCCTAACCCTAACCGTAATCCTAAACCTCACCCTAACACTAACCTTCACTCTCACTCTCAACCTCACTGTAAATCTAACCCAAACCCTAAAAATAACAGTAACCCTAACCCTAACCCTAACCCTAACCAAAACCCTCACCCTCAGCCTCACGCTCACTGAAAACTTAACTCTAACCATAACACTAACAATGACCCTAACCCTAACACTAACCCTAATCCTCACCCCTAACCTAACCCTAACCATAACTTAACCCTAAACCTAAACGTAACCCTAACCCTCACCGAAACCCTAAACCTAACCTTAACCCTAACACAAACCATAACCCTAAACCAAAACATAAACCTAACCCTAATCCTCAGTCTCACCCTCACCCTAACCAAAACCCTAACCCTAACCGCACCCTAAATCTAAGTCTAACCCTAACCCTAAACCTAAACCCTAAGCCTAACCCAACCCTAACCCTCACACTCACCCTCACCCTAACCCAAATCCTAAACCTAACCCTATCCTAACCTTAACCCTCACCCTAGCCCTCACCCTAAACCTAAAGCTAAACCTCATCCTAACCCTCAACCTCACCCTAAACCTAATCCTGACCCTAACCCTAACCCTAACACTCAACCTAACCTTAACCCTCACCCTAACCCTAAACTTAACCTGAGCCCTAACTCTCAAGCTAACCTTAAACCTAACCCTCAACCTAAAGCTAACCCTCACCCTCACCCTCTCCCTCAGCCTAACCCTAAGCCTAAGCCTAACCCTAACGCTAAACCTCACACTCACCCTAACCATTACCCTAATCCTAATCCTAAACCTAAGCCTAACCCTCAGCCTCAACTTAACCCTCACCCTAACCCTAACTCTAACACTAACCCTAATCCTAAACCTCAACCTCAGCCTCACCCTTACCCTAAATCGAAACCTAAACCTCACCCTCACCCTCACCCTAACCCTAACCCTAAACCTGACCCTAACCCTAACCCTAAACCTCACCCTCAGTCTAGCCCTCACTCTAATCCTAATCCTAACCCTCATCCTAACCCTCACCCTAACACTAACCTAACCCTCACCCTCACCCTCACCCTAACACTAATCCTAACCCTAAGCCTCAACCTAACCCTAAACCTCACCCTCTCCGTAACCCTTACCCTAACCCTCACCCTAAACATAAACTTAACCCGAATCCTAACTCTCACCCTAATTCTAACCCCAACCCTCACCCTCACCCTAACCCTAACCCTAAACCTCACCCTCACCCTAGCCCTCACCCTAAACCTAATCCTAACCCTAACCCTCATCCTAACCCTCCCACTAACCCTTACCCTAACCCTCACGCTAACCCTTACCATCACCCTCAACCTCACCCTCACCCTCAGTGTAACCCTAAACCTAATCCTAACCCTAACCCTAACCCTAACCCTAACAGTCACACTAACCCTTACCCTATTCCTAATCCTAACCCTAACCCTCACCCTCACCCTCAGGCTCACCTTAAGCTTAACTCTAACCCTAAAACTCACCCTCAACCTAACCCTAACCCTAACCCTAAACCTCACCCTCACCCTAGCTCTCACCCTAACCCTAATCCTAACTCTAACAATCATCCTAACCCTCCCCATAACCCTAAACCTAACCCTCACCCTAACCCTAATCCTCAAAGTCCAGTGCAAACTGAACAGACCAGCAAAGATACAGATTTCCAATCAGGTGGTCATATTTCCAACTCCACTACTTGTGACTTGGAGAGATCACATAGACTTGTTGTATCTTAGCTGCCATGTCATAAGCGGAGAATATAATAACTCCCTTCTCCTATTTGTGGATGTTGTTGATGTTTTAATGGTTGTGTGTGGTGGAAGTACTGGGTTTTAAAGCTTGGGTACTGTCCGTTAGTCTTTGTGTTCATGTCTGGTACTCTACCACTTGAGCCACAGATCCACTGGTGGCTTTTTGCTGCTTAATTGGAGTAAGAGACACAGGGACTCACCCTCACCCTCAGCCAAACCCTAAGCGTAACACTAATACTAACCCTAACTCTAACCTTTACACTCACCCTAACCCTAACCCTAATGTTAACCCTAAACCTCACCCTAACCCTAAACCTGACCTTCACCCTAGCCCTCACCCTAACCCTAATCCTAAAACTAACCCTCCCCATAACCCTAAACCTAACCCTTACCCTAACCCTAACCCTCAGCCTCACACTAACCCTCATCCTAAATCTCACCACAACCCTAAACCTCATCCTAAACCTGACACTAATCATAACCCTAACCCTCACCTTAACCTGAACCATAACCCTCACCCTCATGCTCGGCCTAAGCCTAAACCTAAGCCTAACCCTCACCCTAACCCTAAACCCAACCCTAACCCTAACTCTAACCCTAAATCTCACCCTCACCCTCACTCTAACACTAAATCTAACCCTAACCCTAACAATAACAATAACCCTAATCCTCACCCTAACCATAATCCTCACCCTAACCCTAAACCTCAACATAACACTTGCCCTAACCCTACCACTAACCCTTAAAATAGCCCTAACCCTAACTTCACCCTAACCAGAACCATAACACGAACCCTCAACCTAAGCCTAATCTTCATGCTCAACTTAACCCTAACCTTAACCATAATCCTCACCCTAACCCTAACCCTCATCCTAACACTTACACTCACCCTAACACTAACCCTAATCCTAATCCTAACCCTAACCCTAACCCTCACCATAACCGTAACCCTAACCCTTACGGTAACAATAACCCTAACCCTAACCCTAACCCTCACCCTAACCATAACCCACACCATAACCCTAAGCTCACCCTAATACCCTCACCCTAACACTAACCCTAACCCTAACACTAACCCTCACACTAACCCTAACCATCACCCTAACCCTAAACCTCACCCTATCACTAACCCTAAACCTCAACCTCAACTTAGCCCTCACCCTAATCCTAACCCTCATCCTCACCCTGAACCTCAAACTCACCCTAACACTTACCCTCAATCTAACCCTCACCCTCACTCTAAACCTAACCCTAACCCTCACCCTAACCCTAACCTTCACCCTTACCATAACCCTCACCCTCAGTCTAACCCTCAAATTTACCCTTACCGTTACCCCCACCCTAAACCTGACCCTAACCCTAACCCTCACCCTAACCCTAACCCTAACCCCTAAACCACACCCTCACTCTAATCCTAACTCTAACCCTAACCCTAACACTCAACCTCATCCTAACTCTAACCCTAACACTTATCCTCAACCAAACGCTCAGCCTAACCCTAAGCCTAAGCCTAACACTTACCCAAACCCACACCCTCACCATAGCCCTCACCATAACACTAATCCTAACCATAACCCTCATCCTAACACTCACCCTAACCCTAACCCTAAACATCACCCTAACTCTAAGCCTCACACCCACCCTCACCCTCAGCCTAACCCTAAGCCTAAGCTTAACACTAACCCTAACACTCACACTCACCCTCACCTAAACCTAATCCTAACCCTAACTCTAACACTAACCCTAAACCTCCACCTAACCCTCACCCTAACCTTAACCCTAAAACTAACCCTAACCCTAACCCTGACCTAACCCTCCAACTAACCCTAAACCTAACCCTATACCTCACCCTCACCCCAACCCTGGACCTAACCCTCACCCTCACCCTCACCCTCACCATAACTCTAACCCTAACCCTAACAATAACACTAATCCTAAGCCTAAACCTAACCCTAACCCTAACCCTAATGCTAACACTCACCCTCACCCTAACCCTAATCCTAACTCTCACCCTAACCCTAACCCTAACACAAACCCTAACCCTAACCCTCAACCTAACCCTCACCCTAACCCTAACTCTAACCCTAAAACTCACCCCCACCCAAAACCTAACTCTAACCCTAATGCAAACCCTAAACCTCTCCCTAACCATAACCGTAACCCACACACTCACCCTCACCTTAACCTTAACAATAAACCTAACCCTTTCAATTACCTTAACCCTAATCTTAACCCTCAACCTAACCATAAACCTCACCCTAACCCAAACCCTTACCCTAACACATATCCTCACCCTAACACTAACCCTAACCCCAACACGAACCCTCACACTAGCCCTAAACTTAACCTCACCCTAACCCGAACCGTAACCCTAACCCTCACCCTAACCCTAACCCTCACGCTAAATGGAACCCTAACCCCAACCTTAAATCTCACCCTAACACTAACCCTCGTCCTTACACACCATAACACTAAACCTAATCCTAATCCTAACCCTAACCCGAAACCTCACCCTCACCCTCACCGTAACCCTAACCCTAACCCTAACACTAACAATAAATCTAACCCTAACCCTAACCCTCACCCTAAACATAACCTTCATCCTAAACCTAACCCTCACCCTAACACTTTCACCCTAACACTAACCCTAACCCTAACACTAACCCTCACACTAACCCTAACCATCACCCTAACCCTAAACTTCACCCTAACACTAACCCTAAACCTCAACCTCACCTTAGCCCTCAGCCTAACCCTAACCCTCATCCTCACCCTAAACCTCACACTAACCCTAACACTTATCCTCAATCTAACCCTCACTCTCACTCTAACCCTAACCCTAAACCTCACCTTAACCCTAACTCTCACCCTTACTATAACCCTCACCCTCAGCCGAACCCTCAACTTTACCCTTACCGTCACACCCACCCTGACCCTCACCTTAACCCTAAACCTCACCCTAACCCTAACTCTACCCCTAAACCTCACCCTCAACCTAACCCTAACTCTAACAGTAAACCTCACCCTAACCCTTATCCTCAACCAAAGGCTCAGCCTAAACCTAAGCCTAAGCCTAAAACGTACCCTAACCCACACCCTCACCCTAGCCCTCACCCTAACCCTAATCCTAACCATAACCCTCATCCTAACCCTCACCATAACCCTAAAACTAACCATCACCTTAATTCTAATCCTCAACCCCACCCTCACACTCAGCCTAACCCTAAGCCTGAGCCTAAGCGTAACCCTCACCCTCACCCTCACCCTAACCCTAATCCTAACCCTAACTCTAACACTAACCCTAAACCTCAACCTAACACTCACCCTAACCTTAAACCTAAAACTAACCCTAACCCTAACCCTCGACCTAACCCTCCAAATGACCCTAAACCTAACCCTAAACCTCACCTCACCATAACCCTAATCCTAACCCTAAACCTAACCCTCACCCTAACCCTAAAACTACCCCTCAGCCTAACGCTAACCCTCACCATCAACTCAACACTGTTGCTAACACAAATGCTCACTCTCAACCGAAGCCTCAGCCTAACCCTTACCCTCACCATAACCCTATCCCTTACCCTCTCTCTAACCCGCACCCTACACCTTCCCCTCACCCTAAGCCTAACCCTAACCCAAACCCTAAACCTAACCCTAACCTTCACCCTAACCCTCACCCTAACTCTCACCCTAACCTAACCCTAACCCTCACCCTAACCCTAAACGTAACCCTAACCCTCACCCTCACCGTAACTGTCATCGTAACCCTTACCCTCACCCTATCCCTAAACCTAACAATAACCCTCACCCTAACCCTAACCCTCACCCGAACCCTCACTCTCACCTTCACTCTCACCCTAAACATCACCCTAACCCTAACCCTCAACCTAACCTTAACCCTCACCCTCACATTAACCCTAAACCTAACACTCAACCCTCACCTTAAACTTAACGCTAAACCTAACCCTCACCATCATCCTAGCGCTCAGCCTAACCATAACTCTAACCCTAACCCTAACCCTAAAGCTCACCTTCACCCTCAACCTCACCCTCACCCTCAGCCTAATCCTAACCCTAACCCTAATACAAACCCTAAACCTCACACTAACCCTACATCTACCCCTAATGCCAAACCTAATCTTCACCCTCACCCTCACATTAACCCTTACCCGCACCCTCACCTATACCTCACATTAAATCCAACCCTCACCCTCAAACTAAGGCTAACCCTAACCCTCACCCTCACCCTCACCCTAACCCAAACCCTCACCTTCACCCTCACCATAACCTTAAACATAAACCTAACCCTCACCCTAACCCTAACCCTAAACCTAACCCTAACACTAACCCTAACCCTCACACTAACACTCAGTCTAAACCTAACCCTAAACCTCCCCATCACCCTAACCCTCACACTAACCCTAACCCTCACGTTAAACCTAAACCTAACCCTCACCTTCACCCTCAAGCTCACCCTCAGCCTAACCCTAAAGCTAACACTAATCCTAACCCTAAACCTCACCCACACACTCACCCTCACCTTAACCCTAATCCTAACCCTCAACCTCACCCTCAGCCTCACCCTAACCCTCACCCTCACCCTAACCCTAACCCTAAACCTATCCCTATCCCTATCGCTCACCCTAAACCTAATGCTAACCCTAACCCTCACCCTCAGCCTAACCCTCACACTAACCCTTACCCTCACCCTAACCCTAACCTCACCCTCATTCTAACCCTCACTCTAACACTTACGCAAAACCTAACGCTCACGCTAACCCTCACCCTAACACTAACACTAACACCAACCCTAAACCTCACCCTCACCCTCACCCTCAGCCTAAACTAACACTATCCCTCACCCTCATCCTAAACCTAACGCTCACCCTAACCCTCACCCTCACCCCCACCCTCTCACCAACCCTAACCCTCATCCTAAACCTAACCCTAACCCTCACATGAAACCTAACCCTCACCCTAACCCAAACCCTCAAACTAACCCTATCCCTAACCCTAATCCTCACTTCACCCTAATCATCACCCTAACCGTTACAGTCACCCTCACCCTAACAATCACAATAACAATAACCCTCACCCTAACCCCAACCCTAACACTCACCCTCACCCTCAACCTCAGCCTAACAAAAACCCTAACCCTAAACCTCACCCTCACCCTAACCCTAACCCTCACCCAAATCATAACACTAATCCTCTCCTTATCCCTAACCCTAACCCTAACCCTAACCCTCACCCTCACCCTAGACCTCACCCTAACACTAACCCTAACCTTAACCATCATCCTCACCCTAACCCTCACACTAATCCTAACACTAACCAAAACCCGCAACCTAACCCTTACCCTCACCCTAACCCTAACCTTCACACTATCCCTCACCCTAACCCTAACCCTAACACTCACTCTTACTCTAACCCTCACTCTAAACTTTACCCTCACCCTAGTCCTAACCGTAGCACTCACCGTAACCCTCACCTTAACACTAATGCTAACCCTAACCCTCACCCTCACCCTAAGCCTCACCCTAACACTTACCCTAACCTTAACCCTAATCCTAATCCTGACCCTATACTTCAAAAACCTATCCCTCAGCCTACCCCTAACCCTAACATTCACCCTTACCCTAACCCTAACCCTCACCCTAACCCTCACCGTAAACTTTTCCCTAACCCTAAACCTAAACCTAACCCTAAACCTCAAAATATCCCTAACCCTAAACCTAACCATCACCCTCACCCTAAGCCTAATCCTCATCCTAACTCTTACCCTCACTCTAATCCTCACCCTAATCCAAATCTAACCCTCACCCTAACCCTAACCCTAACATTAACCCTAACCCTCAACCTAAACCTAACCCTATCCCTAACCCTAACCTTCACCCTAAACCTCAAACTTACCCTAACCCTCACCCTCACTCTAACCCTCACCCTAATCCTTACCCTCACGTTAACCCTAACACTAAACCTAACCCTAAACCTCACACTAAACCTATCCCTCACCTTACCCCTAACCCTAGCATTCACCATAACACTAAAACTAACCCTCACCCTAACCCTCACTGTAAACTTACCCTATCCCTAAACCTATCCCTAACCCCAATTATCAACCTAACCCTAACCCTAACCCTCACACTCAGACTCACACTCACCCTAGGCCTCACTCTAACCCTCAATCTAAACCTAACAATCACTGTATCCCTAAGACCTACTCTAACACTAACCCTCACCCTCACCCTAACCCACACCCTAACCCTAACCATAACACTAAACAAAACCCTCACCCTAACCTCACCCTAACCCTAACCATAACCCTAATTCTCACCATCACACTAAACCTCATTTTAACCCTAACACTAACCCTCACCCGAATTCTTACGCTCACCCTAACCCTCACGCTATCTCTCATACTAACCCTCACCGTAATCCTTATCCTAAACCTAACCCTAACCCTAACCCTCACCCTAACCCTCACCCAAACCGTAACACTTACCCTAACACTAACCCTCACCCTCACCCTAAACCTCACCCTAGACCTAACCCGAACACTAACCAAAATCCTGACATTAACCCTCACACTAACTCTAACCTTCACCTTACCCCTACCCCTAAACCTAACCCTAACACATCCTCACCCTAACCCTCATCAGAACACTTACCCTCACCCTAACCCTCACCCTAAATCTAACCCTAACCCTACCCTATCACTTACCCTAACCCTAACCCTAACCCTCACCCTCAATCTAACCCTCACTCTAAACCTTACCCTTACCCTAGCCATAACGCTAACGCTCACCATAACGCTCACTCTTAACTTAAGCCTAAACCTAACCCTAAACCTCACCCTAACCCTTCCCATAACCCTAACCCTAACCCTAACCCTCACCCTCAACCTAAACCTAACCCTAATCCTTAATCTCACCCTAACCATAATCCTAACCCACACAGTAATCCTAACTCTCACCCTAACCCTAACCTTATCCCTCCCTGTAACCCTCACCTAACACTAACCCTAAAACAAAACCTCACACTTACCCTAACCCTACCCCTCATGCTCAACCTAACCTTCAACCTCAACATCACCCTCACCCTAACCCTAACCATCACCTAAACCCTAACCCTCACGTGAACCCTCACCCTCACCCTCAGCCTCACCCTCACCCTAAACATCACACTAACCTTAACCCTCACCCTAACACTCAGCCTAAACCTAAAGGTCACCCTAACACAAAAACTCATCCTAAACCTCAAACTAACACTAATGCTAACCATTACACTAACCCTAACCCTCAACCTCAGCCTCACCCTCACCCTAACACTAACCCTCACCCTCACCATCACCCTAAACCTAACACTAACGCTCACCCTCACCCTAATCCTTAACCTCACCCTAACCCTAACACTTACCCTTACCCTAACCGTCACCCTAATCCTAACATTCACCCCAACCCTAACCCCACCCCTTACCCTAACCCTCATCCTAACCCTAACCCTAACCATAACCCTCACCCTAAAGCTCACCCATACCCTAACTCTCAACCTCAACCTAACCCTCACCTTAACCCTTACCCTCAACCTCACCCTAACTCTCACACTAACCCTAACACTCACCCTAAACCTAAAGCTAAACCTAACTCTGACCCTAACCCTAATGCTCACCCTAATCCTCACCCTCACCCTAACACTCACCCTAACATTTACCCTCACCTTATCTCAAACGCTAAACCTAACCCTACCCCTCACACTAAACCTACATCTCACTCTAACACTAAACTTAACATTCTCCCTACCCTAACACTAACCCTCACCCTAACCCTCAGCTTAACCCTTACCCTAACCCTAAACCTATCCCTAACCCTGAACATCACCTTATCCCTAACGCTAACCCTAAACCTCAACCTCACCCTAGCCCTCACCATAACCCTCAACCTAACCCCAACCCTCAACCTAAACCTAACTCATCCTCAACCTAACCCTCACCCTAAACCTAACCATACCACTAAACAAAACCCTCAGCCTAAACCTCACCCTAACCCTAACCCTAATCCTACCCCTCACCCTACCCCTCACCCTAACCCTAACCCTAACTCTCACCCTCAACCTAACCCTCACCTGAACTCTTACACTCATCCTAACCCTCACCCTATCCCTAACACTAACCCTCACCCTAACCCTCACACTAACCCTAACCCTATAACCCTCACCCTATCCCTCACTACATCCCTAACCCTAAACCTAACCCTTACCCTGACCCTAACTCTCACCCTAACCCTTATCCTCCTCCTTACTCTAAACCTAACCCTTAACCTAAACCTCACACTATCCCTAACCCTCACTCTAAACCTAACCCTACCCCTTACCCTAATCCTCATCCTATCCCTAACTCTAAACCTAACCCTCACACATATCCTCATTCTCACCCTCATCCTCATCCTCAACCTAACCCTAACCCTAACCATAATCCTAACCCTAACCCTCACCCTAACTCTAACACTAACCCTCACACTCACACTCACCCACACCCTAACCCTAAACCTAACCCTAACATTCACCCTAACCCTAACCCCAACCCTCACCCTAACTCACACCCTAACCCTAACACTAACCCTAAACCTCACCCTCACCCTAAACCTCACCCTCACACTTACCCTCATCCCAACCCTAAGTTTAACCCTTAACCTAACCCTCACACTAATCCTAAACCTCACCCAAACCTTAACCAAACCCTCACGCTAATAATCATCCTATCCCTAACCCTAATATTGACCCTCAACCTAACCCTAAACCTAACCCTAACCCTAAACCTAACCCTCAAATTTACGTAAGCGAAAACCTCACCTTCAACCTCACCCACACCCTAACCCTCACCCTCACCCTAACCCTCACTCTATCCCTAACCCTAACGCTATCTCTCACTCTCATCCTAAACCTCAAACTCACCCTCACCTTAACACTAACACTAATCCTCACCCTAGACCTTCCCCTAACCCTAATGCTAATCGTAAATCTCATCCTCATCGTAAACCTTATGCTAACCCTATCAATCACCCTCACCCTAACCCTCACCAGAACACTTACCCTCACCCTCAACCTAACCCTAAATCTAACTCTAACCCTCACACTAACCCTAACCCTAACCCTCACCCTAAACCCATCCCTAACATTAACCCTAAACTTCACCCTAATTCTCAACCTAACCCTAACATTAACCCTAACCCTCACCATCACCCTAACCCAACCCCTAAGCCTAAACCTAACCCTAACCCTCAGCATAACCCTCATCCTAACACTAATGCTAACCCTAACCCTCACCCTCACCCTAAGCCTCACCCTAACAATTACCCTGACCTTAATCCTAACTCTAATCCTGACCCTAAACCTCACAAAAAACCTATCTCTCAGCCTACCCCTAACCCTAACATTCACCCTAACCCTAACCCTAACCCTAACCCTCACCGTAAACTTTTCCCTAACCCTAAACCTAAACCTAACCCTAAACCTCACAATATCCCTAAGCCTAACCCTAACCGTCACACTAACCCTAAGCCTCACACTTATCCTAACCCTAACCCTCACTCTAATCCTCACCCTAATCCTAACCCTAACCCTCAACCTAACCCTAACCCTGACATTAACCCTAGCCCTCACACTAAACCTCAACCTAAACTTAAACCTACTTCTAACACTAAACCTCACCCTAAACCTCACACTTACCTTAAACCTCACCCTCACCCTAACACTCACACTAACCCTTACCCTCACGTTAACCCTAAAACTAAACCTAACCCTAAGCCTCACACTAAACCTATCCCTCACTTTACCCCTAACCCTAACATTCACCCTAACCCAAACCCTAACCCTCACTGTAAATTTTACCCTAACCCTAACCCTATCCCTAACCCCAATTCTCACCCTAACCCTAACCTCACCCTCACCCTCACCTTAGCCCTCACTCTAACCCTCAATCTAACCCTAACCCTCACTTAACCCTAACCCCTACCCTAACACTAAGCCTCACCCTCACCCTAACCCTAACCCTAACACTAACCAAAACCCTCACCCTAACCTCACCCTAACCCTAACCCTAACACTAATCCTCACCCTCACACTAAACCTCATCTTAACCCTAACACTAACCCTCAACCTAACCCTAACCCTCACCCGAACTCTTACCCTCACCCTAACCCTCACCCTAACTCTCATCCTAACCCTCACCATAATACTTACTCTAACCCTAACCCTAAACCTCACACTAACCCTCACCCAAACCGTAACACTTACCCTAACACTAACCCTCACACTCACCCTAAACCACACCCTAGACCTAACCCTAATACTAACAAAAACCCTCAAAGTAACCCTCACCCTAACTCCAACCCTCACCCTACCCCTAACCCTAAACCTAACCCTAACACTCATCCTCACCCTAAACCTTACCCGAACACTTACCCTCACCCTAACCCTCACCCTAAACCTAACCCTAACCTCACCCTATCCCTCACCCTAACCCTAACCCTAACCCTCACCCTCACTCTAACCCTCACTCTAAACCTTACCCTAACCCTAGACCTAACCGTAAACCTCACCATAACCCTCACCCTAAACTTAACCCTAAACCTAACCCTAACACTCACCCTCACCCTCCCCATAACCTTAACCCAAACCCTAATCCTCACCCTCACACTAAACCTAACCCTAATCCTTACCCTCACCCTAACCGTAACCCTAACCCACACAGTAATCCTAACTCTCACCCTAACCCTAACCCTATCCCTCCCTGTAACACTCACCTAACACTAACCCTAAACCTAAACCTCACCCTAACCCTAACCCTAACCCTCATGCTCACCCATAACTTCAACCTCACCATCACCCTCACCCTAACCCTAACCCTCACCAAAACCCTAACCCTCACGAGAAACCGAACCATCACCCTCAGCCTCACCCTCACCCTAAACATCACACGAACCCTTAGCCTCACCCTAACCCTAAACCTAACACTCAGCCTAAAGCGAACGGTCACCCTAACCCAAAACCTCACCCTAATCCTCAAACTAACCCTAACGCTAAACATTACCCTAACCCTAACCCTCACCCTCACCATCACCCTAAACTTAACACTAACCCTCACCCTCACCCTAATCCTTAACCTCACCCTAACCCTAACCCTTCCCCTTACTCTAACCATCACCCTAATCCTAACATTCACCCTAATCCTAATGCTACCCCTTACCCTAACCCTCATCCTAACCCTAACCCTAACCCTAACCCTCACCCTAACACTAACCCTAACCCTACCCCAACCCTCAAAAACACCCTAAACTTCACCCTAACCCTAATGCAAACCAGAACCCTAAACCTCACCCTAACCCTAAACCTCACACTAACCCTAACCATCACTCTAACCCTAAACTTCATCTTATCCCTGACCCTCCCCCTAATTCTCACCCCAACATTAATCTTAACCCTTACCTAACCGAAACCCTCACCCTCAACCTCACCCTCACCCTAACCCTCAACCTCACATTAGACCTCACGATAAACCTTACCCTAAACCTAACAATAACCCTCACACTAACCCTCACCGTCACCCTAAACCTAACCCTAAGCCTTAAACTTACCCTAACCCTAACCCTAACTTTAACCCTCACACTAACCCTAACCCTCATCCTAAACCTAACCCTCACCCTCACACTAAACCTCACCCTAAACCTTACCCTCACCCTAACCTAACCCTAAATCTAAACCTCAAAATAACCCTAACCCTCATCCTAACCCTCACTCTAACACTTACCCACAAGCTAACCCTAACCCTAACCCTAAACCTAAACCTAACCTTAACCTAACTCTAACCCTAACACTAACCCTCACACTAACACTCACCCTAACCATAACCCTAACCCTCCCGCTCACCCTAACCCTCACACTAACCCTAACCCTCACCTTAAACCTAAACCTAACCCTCACCTTCACCCTCAAACTCACCCTCAGCCTAACCCTAACACTAACACTAATCCTAACCCTAACCCTCACCCACACCCTCACCCTAACCCTAATCCTAACCCTCAACCTCACACTCAGCCTCACCCTAACCCTCACCCTCACCCTAACCCTAACCCTAACACTATCCCTATTGCTCACCCTAACCCTTATGCTTACCCTAACCCTCAACCTCACCCTAACCCTCACACTAACCCTTACCCTCACCCTAAACCTAACCTCACCCTCATTCTAACCCTCACTCTAACACTTACCCACAATCTAACCCTCAGCGTAACCCTCACCCTAACCCTAACACTAGCACTAACACGAACACCAACTCTAACCCTCACCCTCACCCTCACCCTCAGCCTAACCTAACCCTAACCCTCACCCTCATCCTAACCCTAACGCTAATCCTAACCCTCACCCTCACCCTAACCCTCTCACCAACCCTAAGCCTCATCCTAAACCTAAACCTAACACTAACCCTCACGTGAAACCTAACCCTCACCCTAACCCAAACCCTCACCCTAACCCTATCCCTAACCCTAACCCTCACTTCACCCTAATCATCACCCTAACCGTTACAGTCACCCTCAACCTAACAATCACACTAACCCTAACCCTCACCCTCACCCCAACCCTAACACTCACCCTCACCCTCAACCTCAGCCTAACAAAAACCCTAACCCTAAACCTCACCCTCACCCTCACCCTAACCCTTACCCAAACCCTTACCCACACCCTAACCCTCACCCTATCGCTAATGCTAACCCTAAACTTCACCCTCACCCTAACCCTCACCCTAACCCTTAACCTCACCTTAACCCTAACCCTAACCCTAACCCGAATCATCACACTAAACCTAACCCTAACCCTATCCCTCAGCCTAACACTCACCCAAATCATAACACTAATCCTCTCTCTATCCCTAATCCTAAACCTAACCCTAACCCTCACCCTCACCACTAACCCTAACCCTAACCATCACCCTCACCCTAACCCTCACACTAACCCTAACACTAACCAAAACCTCATCCTAACACTCACCCTCACCCTAACACTAACCCTCACCCTATTACTCACAATAATCCTAACCCTATCCCTCACCCTCACTCTAACCCTCACTTTAAACCTTACCCTCACCCTTGCCCTAAACCTAACGCTCATTGAAACCCTCACCCTAAACTTAACCCTAAACCTAACCCTAACCCTCACCCTCACCCTCCCCATAACCCTAACCCTAACCCTAATCCTCACCCTCACACTAAACCTAACCCTAATCCTTACCCTCACCCTAACCATAACCCTAACCCACACAGTAATCCTAACTCTCACCCTAACCCTATCCCTCCCTGTAACACTCACCTAACACTAACCCTAAACCTAAACCTCACCCTAACCCTACCCCTACCCCTCATGCTCACCATAAACTTCAACCTCAACATCACCCTCACCCTAACCCTAACCCTCACAAAAACCCTAACCCTCACGAGAACCTGAACCGAACCCTCAGCCTCACCCTCACCTTAAACATCACACTAACCCTAAGCCTCACCCTAACCCTAAACCTAACACTCAGCCTAAAGCGAACGGTCACCCTAACCCAAAACCTCACCCTAATCCTCAAACTAACCGAAAAGCTAACAATTTCCCTAACCCTAACCCTCACCCTCACCATAATCCTAAACCTAACACTAACCCTCACCCTCACCCTTATCCTTAACTTCACCCTAACCCTAACCCTTACCCTTACTCTAACCGTCACCCTAAGCCTAATATTCACCCTAACCCTAACCCTACCCCTTACCCTAACCCTCATCCTAACCCTAACCCTAACCCTAACCATCACCCTAACACTAACTCTAAACCTATACCTAATTGTCAAAAACACCCTATCCCTCACCCTAACCCTAATGCAAACCGAACCCTAAACCTCACCCTAATCCTAACCCTCATCCTAAACCTGACACTAACTATAACCATCACTCTAACCCTAAATTCATCCTATCCCTGATCCTCCCCCTAATCCTCCCCCTAACCCTAACCTTAAGCCTTACCTAACCGAAACGCTCACCCTCACCGTCACCCTCAACAAAACCCTCAACCTCACATTAGACCTCACCATAAACCTTAAGCTAAACCAAACAATAACCCTCACACTAACCCTCACCGTCACCCTAAACCTAACCCTAAGCCTTACCCTCAACCTAACCCTAACCCTAACTCAAACCCTCACACTAACCCTAACCCTCATCCTAACCCTAACCATCACCCTCACCCTAAACCGCACCCTAATCCTTACCCTCAACATAACCATAACCCTGACTATAACCCTCAAACTAACCCTAACCTTCATCCTAACCCTCACTCTAACACTTACCCACAACCTAAGCATAACCCTAAACCTCTCCCTAACCCTAACCCTAACCCTAACACTAACACTAACCATAAACCTTACTTCACCCTAATCATCACCCTAACCGTTACAGTCACCATCACCCTAAAAATCACACTAACCCTAATCCTCACCCTAACCCCAACCCTACCACTCACTCTCACCCTCACCCTCAGCCTAACAAATATCCTAACCCTAAACCTCACCCTCACCCTCACCCTAACACTAACCCTAACCAACATCCTAACCCTAACCCTAACCCTCACCCTCATCTTCAGCCTAACCCTAACCCTAACCCTAAAGCTAAACCTAACCCTCACCCTCACTCTTACCCTAACCGTACTCCTCACCCTAACCCTCATCCTCACTCTAACCCAAACACTAACCCCAAACATCACCCTCACCTTCAGCCTAATCCTAACCCTAACCCTCACCCTCACCCTAAACCTCAACCTAACCCTCATACTCACAATAACACTTAACATCACCCTAATCCTAATATTAACCCTAACCCTCACCCTATACTTCATCCTAATCCTAACCCTAACCCTAACCCTAACCTCACCCTAATGCTAACACTAACCCTCACCCTCACTCTAGCCCTCAAACTAACCCTAATCTTAACCCTAAACCTCACCCTCAGTCTCACCTTAATCCTAACACCTTAACCCTCACCCTCACACTTATGCTCGGCCTAAGCCTAAACCGTAGCCTAAGACTAACCCTAAGCCTCACATTCACCTTCACCCTACCCCTAACCATAACACTAACCTTTACCCTAAACCTCACACTAACTCTCACCCTAACGCTAACTGTAACTTCTACCTCACCCTAACCCTAACCCTCATTTTCACCCTAGCCCTCCGCCTAACACTAAGCCGAACCCTAACACTAACCCTAACCATAAATCTCAACCTAACCCTCACCCTAACCCTAACCCTCACCCTCACGCTAGTCCATACCCTAACTCTAAGCTTAAGCCTAACCCTCAACCTACACCTCACTCTAAACCTAACCCAAACCCACAACCAAAACCTAACCCTCACCCTGACCCTCACCCTAACTCTAATCCTAAGCCTAACCCTAAACCTAATCCTCAAACTCACCCTCACCTTAACCCTAATCCTAATCCTAACCCTAGCCCTAACCCTCACCCTAAACCTCACACTAACACTACCTCTAACACTAACCGTAACCATAAACCTAACCATAAACCTCACCCTCAGCCTCACCCTCACCACAAACTTAACTCTAACCATAAAAATAACAATAACCCTAAAACTAACCCTAACCCTAACACTCACTGTAAACCTAACCCTAACCCTAACCATAACCCTAAACCTTACCCTAACTCTAACCCTAACCCTAACCCTAATCATCACCCTCACCCTCACCCTAACCCAAACCCTAACCCTAAGCCTCACCCTAACCTAAACCCTAACCCTAAACCTACCCTAACCCTAAACATAAACCTAAACCTAACCCTAACCCTAAAACTCATCCTAACCCTCACCCTACACCTAACCCTAACACTCACACTAACCCTCGCCCTCATGCTCGGCCTAAGCCTAACCCTAACCCTAACCCTAACCCTCACCCTAACACTCACCCTAACCCTAACCCTAACAATAACCCTAATTCTAACCATAAACCTCACCCTAACCCTAACCCTAACTCTCACCCTCACAGTAACTTTAAACCTAATCCTAATCCTACCAATAACCTTAACCCTAACCCTAACACTCACCCTATCCATAACCCTCACCCTAACCCTAACCCGAACCCTAACCCGAACCCTCACTCTCACCCTTAGGCTCGGCCTAAACCTAAGCCTAAGCCTAAGACTAACCCTTACCCTCACACTCAACCTCACCCTAACGCTAACAGTAACACTCACCCTAACCCTAACCCTCACCCTCACCCTCACCCTCCGCCTAACACTAAGACTATCACTAACCCCAACCCTCACCCTAATACTGACCCTAAACCTAACCCTCACACTAAACCTCACCCTAACCCTCACCCTCACCCAAGCCCATAACCTAACCCTAAGCCTAATCCTAACCCTCACCCTAAACCTCACTCTAACCCTAACCCCAACCCTCACCCTAACCCTAACCCTCACCCTCACCCTCTGCATAACTCTAATCCTATCACCAACCCTAACCCTCACCTTAAACCTCACCTTAACGCTAACCCCAACACTATCCCTAACCCTAAACCTAACCATAAACCTCACTCTCAGCCTCACCCTCACTGCAAACTTAACTCTAACCATAACACTAACAATAACCCTAACGCTAACCCTAACCATAACCCTAACCATCACTGTAACCCTATCCTTAACCCTAATCCTAACCGTAACCCTAAACCTTACCCTAACCCTAACCCTAACTCTAACCCTAATTCTCACCCTCAACCTCACCCTCAACCAAACCCTAACCCTAACGCTCACCATAACCCTAACCCAAACCCTAAACCTAACCCTAACCCTAACCCAAATCCTAAACCTTACCCTAACTCTACACCTAACCCTAACCCTAAACCTCATCGGAACCCTCACCCTAACCCTAACCCTCACACTAAACCTAACCCTAACCCTCACCTTCATGCTCGGCCAAAGCATATGCCTAAGCTTAAGCCTAAACCTAACCCTAACCCTAACCCTCACCCTAACCCTAACCCTAAAAATAACCCTAACCCTCACCCTGTCCATAACCCTCACCCTAATCCTAACCCTCACACTCACCCTTAGGCTCGGAATAAGCCTAAGCCTAAGACTAAGAGTAACCCTTACCCTCACACGTACCCTCACCCTAACCCTAACAGTAACACACACCCTAACACTAACCCTCACACTAACCCTCACCATAACACTAACACTAACCCTAAACCTCACCCAAACCTTAACCCTAACCCTCACCCTCACCCTCTGCCTAACACTAAGCCTATTCCTAACCCCAACCCTTACCCTAACACTAACACCAATCCTAACCCTCACCCTAACCCTCATTCGAACCTTGACCCTAAACCTCACCCTCACCCTAGCCCATACCCTAACCCTAAACCTAATCCTAAACTTCACCCTAAAACTCACTCTAACCCTAACCGCAACCCTCACCCTAACCCTAACCCTCAACCTCACCCTCAACATAACTCTAATCCTAACCTTAACCCTAACCCTAATCCTCACACTCACCCTCACCTTAACCCTAATCCTAATCCTAACCCTAACACTCACCCCAACCCTAAACCTCACCCTAAACCTAACCCTAACACTAACCCTAACCCTAACCCTCACCCTAACCCTAACTCTAACCCTAAACCTCACCCTAACCCTAAACCTCACCCTAACACTTACCTTCACCCTAAAACTAACCTTAACCCGAACAGTAACACTCACACTAACCCTAACCATCAACCTAAACTTAAAACTCACCCTAACCCTAACCCTAAACCTCAACATAGCCCTAACCCTAACCTTTACCCTAACCCTAACACTCATCCTAACCCTAATCCTCACACTCACCCTCAAGCTGGGCCAAAGCCTAAGCATAAGTCTAAGACTAACCATAACCCTCACACTCACCCTCATCCTAACCCTAAACGTAACCCTATCCCTAAACCTAACCCTCACACTAACACTCACCCTAAAACTAAAACTAACTCTAAACATAAACCTCACGCTCAACCTCAACTTCACCGTAAACTTAACCCTAAACATAACACTAAGAATTACCGTAACCCTAACCTTAATCCTCACCATAACCCTAAAACTAACCCTAACACTAACCCTAACCATAACCCTAATCCTAAACCTAACCCTAACCCTAACCCTAATCCTTATCCTCACCCTCACCCTAACCCAAAACCGAAAACCTAACCCTCACCCTATCACTAACAGTAATCCTAAACCTAACCCTAACCCTAACCATAACCATAAACCTAACCGTAACCCTAACCCTAAATCTCATCCTACCCTTCACCCTAACCCTAACCCTCAACCTAACCCTAACACTAACCCTCACCCTCATGCTCGGCCTAAGCCTAAGCCTAAGCCTAACCATAACCCTAACCCTAACCCTCACCATAACCATAAACCTAACACTAACCCTAACTCTAACCCTAAACCTCACCCTCACCCTAACTCCAACTCTAACCCTAATCCAAAATCTAAACCTCACTCTAACCCTAACCCTAACCCTCACCCCCACACTCACCGAAAACGTAAACCTAACCCTAATCCTAACAATAACCCTAACCCTCACCTTCAGCCTCACCCTAACCCTAATTCTAACCCTAAACCTCACCCTCACCCTAACCATAACCCTAACCCTAAACCTCACCCTAACCCTAACCCTAAACCTCACCCTCACCCTAGCCCTCACCCTAACCCTAACTCTCATCCTCACCCTAAACCTCACACTAACCCTAACATTAATGCTCAATCTAACCCTCACCCTCACCCTAACCCTAAACCTAACCCTCACCCTAACCCTAACCTTCACCATTACCATAACACTCACCCTCAGCCTAACCCTCACCTTTACCCTTACTGTCCCCCTCCCCCTAACCCTAACTCTCACCCTCAACATAACCCTAACCATAACCCTAAACATCACCCTAACGCTAACCTTAACCCTCACCCTCACTCTAGCCCTCACACTAACCCTAAACCTAACTGTAACCCTAAACTTCATCCTAAGCCTCACCCTAACCCTAAAACCCTAAACATCATCCTAACCCTAACGCTCTCCCTCACACTCATGCGCGGCCTAAGCCTAAGACTAAGCCTAAGACTAACCTTAACCCTCACACTCACCCTAATCCTCACCCTAATCCTAAAACTAACTTCACCCTCACCCTAGCCCATACTCTAAGCCTAAGCCTAAGCCTAACCCTCACCCTCACCCTAAGTCTAATCTTAACCCTAACGCTCACACTCACCCTCACCCTAACCCTAACTGTAACACTAACCCTAACCCTAACACTAAACCTCACCCTAATGATAACTGTAACCGTAAACCTCATCCTCACCCTAACCCTAAAAATCACTCTCACTCTAACCCTCCACCTAACACTAAGCCTATCCCTAACCCCAACCCTAACCCTAACATTAACACTTAACCTATCCCTCACACTAACCTTCACCCTAACCCTGACCCTAAACCTCACCCTAACCTTAGCCCATAACCTAACCCTAAGCCTAATCCTAAACCTCACCCTAACCCTCACTCTAACCCTAAACCCAACCCGAATCTAACGCTAACCCTCACCCTCACCCTCACCCACAGCCTAAACCTAAGCCTAACAGTAACCCTAACCCTAAACCTCACACTCACCCTAAACCTAAGCCTAACCCTAACCCTAACCCTAACACCAACACTAACCCTAACCCTCACCCTAAACCTAACTCTAACCCTAATCCTCACCCTAACCCTAACCCTAACCCTCACCCTCACAGTAACTTTAAACCTAACCCTAATCCTAACAATAACCCTAACCCTAACCCTAACCCTTACCCTGTCCATAACCCTCACCCTAAACTTAACCCTCACCCTAACCCTAACCCTCACCCTCACCCTTTGGCTCGGAATAAGCCTAAGCCTAAGACTAAGTCTAACCCTTACCCTCACACTCACCCTTACCCTAACCATAATACTAACACTCAACCTAAATCTAATGTTCACACTGACCCTCACTCTAACACTAACACTAAACCTAAACCTCACCCAAACCCTAAACCTAACCCTCACCCTCACCCTCACCCTCTGCCTAACATTAAGCCTATCCCTAACCCCAACCCTAACCCTAATACTAACCCTAAACCTAACCCTCATCGTAACCCTCACTCTAACCCTGACCCTAACCCTCACCCTCACCCTAGCCCATACCCCAACCCTAAGCCTAATCCTTAGCCTTACCCTGACCCTCACTCTATCCCTAACCCCAACCCTCACCCTAACCCTAAACCTCACCCTCACCCTCACCATAACGCTAATCCAAACCCTAAACCTAACCCTAACCCTCACACTCACCCTCACATTAACCCTAATCCTAATCCTAACCCTAACCTTTACACTCACCCCCACCCTAAACATCACACTAACACTAACCTAACACCCTAACCCTAACCCTCACCCTAACCCTAACTCTAACCCTAAATCTCACCCTTACCCTAAACCTCACCCTAACACTTACATTTACCCTAAAACTAACCTTATCCCGAAAACTAACCCTCACACTAAACCAAACCATCACCCTAAACTTAAAACTCACCCTCACTCTAAACCTAACCCTAATCCTAACCCTCACACTCACCCTAAGGCTAACCCTAAACATAACACTAACCCTCACCCTCACCCAAACCCTAACCCTCAACTTCACGCTAAAGCTAACCCTAATCCTCACCCTCACACTAACAATCACTCTAACCGTAACTGTAATCATAACCCTATCCCTAAATCTAACCACCACCCTAACCCTAACCCTAACCATAACCCTACCCCTCACCCTAACCCTTACAGCTACTCTACCCCTAAACCTAACACTCACAATAACCCTCACGCTAACCCTAACCCTAACCCTAAACGTCAAACTCACCCTCACCCATAACCTCACCCAAACCCAAACCCTAACCCTTACCCTAACCCTAAACTTAACCCTAACACTCAACCTTATCTTAAACCTCACCCTCAGCCTAAACCTCACCTTTACCATTACCATCACCCTCACCCAAACCCTAAACCTCATCCTAAACCTCACCCTAACCGTAACCCTAACCATCACACTAACCCTAATCCTCATCCCCACCCTCACCCTCAGCCTAACCCTAAGCGTAAGCCTAACCCTAACCCTAACCCTCACACTCACCCTCATCCTAACCCTAATCCTAATGCTAACCCTAACCCTAAAACTAAACCTGAACCTGAACCTCACACTCACCCTAACCCTAATCTTAACCCTAACCCTCACCCTAACACTAACCCTCACCCTCACCGTAACCCTAACCCTCATCCAAACCCTCACCCTATCCCTCACCCTAACCCTAAACCTCAGCCTATCCCTAATCCTAACCCTCACCCTCACTGTGACCCTAAACCTAATCCAAACACTCACGCTAACCCTAAACCTAACCCTGACCCTAACCCTTAACCCTAACCCTCACCCACATCCTCACCCTCATCCTCACCCTCAATGTAAACTTAAACCTAACCGTAAAACTAACAATAACCCTAACCCTAAACCTAATCCTAACCCTCACCCTCACCCTAACCTAATCCTAAACCTCAGCCTAACCCTAACCTTCACCCTCAAAGAAACCTTAACCCTAACCTTAAACCACACCCAAACGCTAACCCTATCCCTCACCCTCACTCTAGCCCTCACTCTAACCATAATCCTAACCCTAAACCTCATCCTAACACTCAACCTAACCCTAAAACCCTAACTTTCATTCTAACCCTAACCCTCTCCCTCACACTCATGATCCGCCTAAGCCTAAGCCTAAGACTAAGACTAAACCTAAACCTCACACTCACCCTAACACTCACCCTAACCCCAACACTAACTCTCACCCTCACCCTAGCCCATACTCTATGCCTAAGCCTAAGCCTAACCCTCACCCTAACCCTCACCCTAACCCTAAGTCAAATCCTAACCCTAACCCTCACACTCACCCTCACCCTAACCCTAACTGTGAGACTAACCCTAACCCTAACCCTAACCCTCACCCTAATGCTAACTCTAACCCTAAACCTCATCCTCACACTAACCCTAACTCTCACCCTCACCCTCACCCTCCACCTAACACTAAGCCTATCCCTAACCCCAACTCTAACCCTAAACCTAACCCTCACACTAACCGTCACCCTAACCCTGACCCTAACCCTCACCCTCACCCTAGCCCATACCCTAAACATAAGCCTAATCCTAACCCTCACCCTACCCTGACCCTCACTCTAATGCTCGGCATAAGCCTAAGCCTAACCATAGCCATAAACCTAACCCTCACCCTAACCATAAACCTAACTCTAACCCTAACTCTAACCCTAAACCTCACCCTCACCCTAACTCTAACTCTAGCCCTAAAACTCAAACTAGCACTCATCTTAACCCTAACCCTAACCCTGACCCTCACCCTCACCCTCACCCTCACCCTAACCCTTACCCTATAAATAACCCTAACCCTAACCCAAACCCTAATCATAACCCTCACCCTCACCCTAAGGCTAACCCTAAACATAACACTAACCCTCACCCTCACCCAAACCCTAACCCTTACTTCACCCTAACCCTAACCCTAAAACTCACCCTCACTCTAACCATCACCCTAACACTCACGATTAACCTAACCCTCACTCTCATCCTAAACCTCACCCTCACCCTCACCCTAGCCCTAACCAGAACATTAACCCCTAGCCTAACGCAATCACTAACCCTCACCATAACCCTCACCCTCACCCTATCCCTAACAATAACCCTAACCCTAACCCTAACCCTAACCCTAACCCTAACCCTAACCCTAACCTTAACCATTACCATCATCCTCACCCTAACCCTAAATCTCAACCTAAACCTCACCCTAACCATAACCCTAACCATCACCCTAAACCTAATCCTCACCCCCACGCTCACCCTCAGCTTACCCCTAAGCCTAACCCTAAACCAAAACCTAAACCTAACCCTCACCCTCATCCTAACCCTAATCCTAACCGTAACCCTCACACTAATCCTAACCCTCACCCTCACCTTAACCATAACCCTCATCCTAACCTTCACCCTATCCCTCACCCTAACCCTAAACCTCAGCCTAACCCTCAGCCTCACTGTGACCCTAACCCTAATCCAAACCCTCACCCTAACCCTAACCCTAAACCTAACCCTACCCCTCACCCTAACCCTTACCCCTACCCTACCCCTAAACCTAACGCTCACAATAACACTCACCCTAACCCTAACCCTAACCCTAAATGTCAACCTATCCCTCACCCTCAACCTCACCTGAACTGAAACCCTAACCCTTACCCTAACCCTAAACCTATCCCTAACACTCAACCTTATCTTAACCCTCACGCTCAGTCTAAACCTCACCTTAACCATTACCATCATCCTCACCCTAACCCTAAATCTCATCCTAAACCTCAGCCTAACTTTAACCCTAACCATCACCCTAAACCTAATCTTCACCCCCACCCTCACCGTCAGCCTAACCCTAAGCCTAAGCCTAAGCCTAACCCTAACCCTAACCCTCACACTCACCCTCCTCCTAACCCTAATCCTAACGCTAACCCTAACCCTGAACCTAAACCTAAACCTAACCCTCACCCTCAGCCTAACCCTAATCCTAACCCTAACCCTCACACTAATCCTAACCCTCAACCTCACTGTAACCATAACCCTCATCCTAACCCTCACCCTATCCCTCACCCTAACCTTAAACCTCAGCCTAACCCTGAGCCTCACTGTGACCCTAACCATGATCCAAACCCTCACCCTAACCGTAACTCTAACCCTAACCCTAAACCTCACCCTAACCCTAATCCTAACCCTCACCCTCATCTTAACCCTCATTGTAAACTTAACCCTAACCATAAAACTAACAATAACCCTAACCCTAAACCTAATCCTAACCCTTACCCTCACCCTAACCCTAACACTAACCCTTACCCTAATCCTAACCCTCACCCTCAACGTAACCCTAACCCTAACCCTAAACCTCACACTAACGTTAACCCTAACCCTCACCCTCAATCTAGCCCTCACCCTAACCCTAATCCTAACCCTAAACCTCATCCTAACACTCAACCTAACCCTAAAAAACTAACTCTAATCCTAACCCTAACCTCTCCCTCACACTCATGCTCGGCCTAAGCCTAAGCCTAAACCTAAGACTAAACATAACCCTCACACTCACCCTAACCCTCACCCTAACCCTAACACTAACCCTCAACCTCACCCTAGCCCATACTCTAACCCTAAGACTAAGCCTAACCCTCATGCTAACCCTCTCCCTCACCCTAACTCTAATCCTAACCCTAAACCTCACACTCACCGTCACCCTAAACCTAACTGTGACAATAACCCTAACCCTAACACTAACCCTCACCCTAAAGCTAACTCTAAACCTAAACTTCATCCTCACCCTAACCCTAAAACTCACCCTCACCCTCACCCTCCGCCGAACACTAAGCCTATCCCTAACACTAACATTAACCCGAAACCTAACCCTCACACTAACCCTCACCCTAACCCTGACCCTAACCCTCACCCTCACCCTAGCCCATATTCTAAACCTAAGCCTATTCCTAACCCTCACCCTAACCCTCACTCTAACCCTAACCCCAACCCTCACCCTAACCCTCACCCTCACCCTCAGCCTAAATCTAAGCCTAACAGTAACCCCAACCCTAAACCTCACACTCACCCTAAACCTTACCCTAACACCAACCCTAAAACTAACCCTAACCCTAACCCTCACCCTAACCCTAAATCTAACCCTAATCCTCACCCTAAGCCTATCCCTCACCCTCAACCTCAAGCTGGGCCTAAGCCTAAGCATAAGCCTAAAACTAAACCTAACCCTCACACTCACCCTCACCCTAACCGTAAACGTAAACCAAACCCTCACACTAACCCTCAACCTAAAGCTAAACTTAACTCTAACACTATCCATAACAATAACCCTCACCCTCAGCCTCACGCTCACCCCAAACTTAACCCTAACCATAACACTAACAATAACCCTAATCCACACCATAACCCTAACCCTAAACCTAACCCTAACCCGAACCCTAGACCTAATCCTTACCCTCACCCTCACCCTAACCCAAACCCTAACCCTAACCTTAACCCTAAACCTAACCCTAACCCTAATCCTAACCCTAAACCTAATCCTAACAATAACCTTAACCCTCACCCTCATGCTCGGCCGAAGCCTAAGCCTAAGCCTAACCATAACCCTAACCCTAACCTTCACCCTAACCATAAACCTAACACTAACCCTAACTCTAACCCTAAACCTTACCCTCACCCTAACTCTAACTCTAACCCTAACCCTAAACCTAAACCTCACCCTAACCATAACCCTAACCGTCACCCTGACACTCACCGAAAATGTAACCCTAACCCTAATCCTAACAATAACCCTAACCCTTACCCTAACCCTCACCCTATCCATAACCCTCACCCTAACACTAACCCTCAACCTAACACTAACCCTAACCCTAAAACTAACCCTCACACTGACCCTAAACATCAAACTAACCCTAAACCTCACCCTAAACCTAACCCTAAACCTCACCCTCACCCTAGCCCTCACCCTAACCCTAATCCTCATCCTCACCCTAAACCTCACACTAATCCTAACACTAATCCTCAATCTAACCCTCCCCCTCCCCCTAACCCTAACCCTAACCCGCACCCTCACCCTCACCCTAACCCTAACCTTCACCATTACCATAACACTCACACTCAGCTTAAACCTCACCTTTACCCCTACTGTCCCCCTCACCCTAACCCTCACCCTAACCCTCATCCTCATCCTAACACTCACCCTAACCCTAACCATAAACCTCACCCTCAATGTAACCCTAACCCTAACCCTAAACTCACCCTAATGCTAACCCTAACACTCACCCTCACTCTAGCCCTCACTCTAACCCTATTCCTAACGCTAAAACTCATCCTAACCCTCACCCTAATCATAACACCCTAAACCTCACCCTCACCCTAGTCCATAACCTAACCCTAAGCTAAAGCCTACCCCTCACACTAACCCTCACTCTAACCCTAACCCAAAACCACACCCTAACCCTAACCCTCACCCTAACCCTAACTCAAATCCTAAGCTTAACCCTAACCCTAATCCTCAAACTCACCCTCACCTTAACCATAATTCTAATCCTAAACCTAACCCTAACCCTAAACCTAATCCTTACCCTCACCCTCACCCTAACTCAAACCCTAATCCTAACCCTCACCCTAACCCTAACCTTAACCCTAAACCTAACCCTAACCTTAATCCTAACCCTAAACCAAACCCTAACCGTAACCTTTACCCTAAATCTCATCCTACCCCTCACCCTAACCCTAACCCTAACCCTCACCCTAACCCTAACCCTAGCCCTCACCCTCATGCTCGGCCTAAGCCTAAGCCTAAGCCTAACCATAACCCTAACCCTAACCCTCACCCTAACTCTAATCCTAACACTAACCCTAACTCTAACCCTAAACCTCACCCTCACCCTAACCCTAAACCTAAACCTGATCCTAACCCCAAACTTAACCCTCACCCTTACCCTCACCGTAAAGTAACCCTAACCCTAACCCTATCAATAACCCTCACCCTAATCCTAACACTCAACCTAACCATAACCCTTACCCTAACCCTAAACCTCACCATAACACTAACCCTAACCCTAACACTAACCCTCACACTAACCCTAACCATCACCCTATCCCTAATCCTCACCCTAACACTAACCCTAAACTTCACCCTCACCCTAGCCCTCACACTAACCCTAATCCTCATCCTCACCCTAAACCTCACACTAACCCTAACACTAATCCTCAATCTAACCCTAACACTAAACCTTACCCTAACCCTCACCCAAACGCTAACCATCATCCTTACCATAACCCTCACCCTCAGCCTAACCTACACCTTCACCCTTTCCCTCAGCCTAACCCTAAGCCTAACCCTAACCATAACACTAAGGCTCACACTCACCCTCACCCTCACACTAATCCTAAAGCTAACCCTATCCCTAACCCTAAACCTCACCCTAAACATAACCTTCACCCTAACCTCACCCTAACACTTATCCTAACCTTCACTCTAATCCTAACCATCACACTTTGGGGAACACTCACCCTCAGCCTAACCCTGATCTTTACTCTTACCGTCCGCTCACCCTAACCCTCACCCTAACCCTAACCCTCATCCTAACACTCACTCTAACCCTAACCCTATCCATCACCCTAACATTAACCCTCATCCTCACCTTCACCCTCAGCCTAACCCTAAGCCTAAGACTAATCCTAACCCTCACACGCACCCTAGCCCTAACCCTAAACCTAAGCCTAACCCTAACCCTCATCTTAACCCTCACCCTAACCCTAACCCTAACCATCACTCAAAACCTATTCCTAACCCCCACCCTCACCCTCAGCCTAACCCTAATCCTAAGACTAACCCTAACCCTAACCCTCATCCTCACCCTAGCCCGCACCCTAACCCAAATCCAAACCATAACCCTCACCCTAACCCTCACCCTAAACCTAACCCTAAACCTCACAATAAACCTAACCCTAACCCTCAACCTAACCCAAACCCTCACCCTTACCGTAACCCTAATCCTAAACCTCACCCTAAAACTAAACCTAACCCTAACCCTAAACCTCACCCTAAACCTATCCCTAACCTTAACCCTCACCCTAGCCCTCACCTTAACCCGAATCCTAACCCTATACCACATCCTAACCCTCACCCTAACCCTAACCCTAACCCTCACCCTAACCACAACCCTCACCCTCACCCTCAGCCTAAACCTAAGCCTAAGCTTAACCCTAACCCTAAACCTCACATTCAATCTCACCCTACCCTTAATCCTAAATCTAACCCTATCCCTAACCCTAACCTTCACCCTCACCCTAGCCCTAAACCTAAACCTAATCCTAACCATAACCCTAATCCTAACCCTCACCCTAATCCTAACCCTAACCATCACCCAAAACCTATTTCTCACGCCCAACCTCACCCTCAGCCTAACCCTAAGCCTAACCCTAGCCCTAACCTTAACCTTCACCCTCACCCTACCCTGCACCCTAACACTAATCCAAACCATAAACCTCACCCTCAACCTAAACCTAAACCTCACCCTCACCCTCAGCCTAAACCTCGGCCTAACCCTAACCCTAACACTAACCCTCACACTCACCCTCACCCTAACCCTAATGACAGCCCTAAACCTAACCCTCAACCTAACCCTAATCCTCACCCTAACCCTAAACCTAACACTGACCCTAAACCTAACCCTCAACCTAACCCTAACTCTAAACCTAAACCTCAAATTCATCTTCAGCGTAACCCTAACCCTAACACTAAACCTCACCCTAAACATAACCCTAAACCTCACCTTCATCCTAACCGTCATCTTAATCTTCACCCTAACCCTAACCCTAACCATCACCTTAACCCAAACCCTCAACCTCAAACTCACCCTCAGCCTAACACTAAGCCTAAACCTAAACCTAACCCTAACCCACACACTCACCCTCACCCTAACCCTAATCCTAATCTTAACCCTAAGAATAACCCTAACCCTAACATTAACCCTCACCCCAAACATAACCCTCACCCTAAACCTAACCCTCACCCTAACACTTACCCTCACCCTAAAACTAACCCTTACTCTAACACTAACCCTCACACTAACCCTAACCCTCACCCTAACCCTAAACCTCACCCTAACCCTAACCCTAAAATTCACTCTCACCCAAGCCCTCACCCTAACCCTAATTCTAAACCTAACCCTCAACCTAAAGATAACCCTCATCCTCACCTCAAACCTCACACTAACCCTAACCTTATTCCTCAATCTAACCCTCACCCTAACCCTAACCTGAACCCTTAACCTAACCCTCACTCTAATCCTAACCCTCACCCTTATCTTAAACCTCACCCTCAGCTTAACCCTCACCTTTACCCTTACAATCACCCTCACCCTAACCCTCACCTTTACCCTAACCCTCACCATAGCCCTCCCACAACCCTAACCCTAACCCTCACCCTCACCCTCACCCTCATCGTAATACTAACCCCATCAAAATTCATAACCCTGAACCTCAACTTCACCCTAACTGTCACCCTAATTCTTAACCTCACACTAATCCTAACCCTAACCCTAACCATAACTCTCACACTAAACCTAAACCTCACCTTATCCATAACGCTAACCCTTACCCTAACTCTCATATTAACCCTAACTCTAACCCTCACCCTCACCTTCACCCTAACCCTCACCCTAACCCTCACCCTAATCCTAATCCTAACCCTCAGCCTAACCCTCACACTAACCCTAAATATAAACCTAGCCCTAACCCTCACCCTAACCCAAACCCTAACCCTAACCCTCACCTGTACCCTAACCCTCACTCTAAGTCTTAACCTCAGCCCCACCCTAAACCTCACACTTAACGGAAACCTCACCTTAACTCTAAATCTAATCATCACCCTCACCGTCACCCTCATGCTAACCCTAATCCTAACGCTCACCCTAACCCTAAAACTTACGCTAAATCTCACCTTAAACTTCACTCTCACCTACTCCTTCACCCTAACCCTAAACCTAACCCTCACCCTAACCCTCACCCTAAACCTATTGCTAACTCTAACACTCACCCGAAACCTCATGCTATCACTTATCCACACAACAAACCTAACCCTAACCTTAACCCTCACACTCACCCTAAATCTCACCGTAACCCTAAACCTAATCATAACCCTAAACCTAACCCTCACCCTCACCCTAACCCTCTCCATAAACCTTACCCTCACCCTCACCCTCACCCTCACCATAACCCTCACACTAAACCTAACCCTCACCCTAAACCTAACCCTACCCCTCACCATAACCCTCACCCTAAACTTAACCCGAACCTTATCCCTTACCCTAACTGTAACCCTCACCTTTACTCTTACCATCACGCTCATACTAACCCTCACCCTAACGCGAACCCACATCCTAAACCTCACCCTAACCCTAACCCTAACCATCACCATAACCCTAAGCCTCACCCTCACCATAACCCTCAGCCTAAACCTAACCCTAACTCTAACCCTCACCCTCACCGTAGCATTCAGCCAACCCTAATTCTAACCCTAACTCTCATCCTAAACCTCACCCTAACCTTAAGGATAACCATCACCCTAAGACTAATCCTCACCCCCACCCTCACCCTCAGCCTAACCCTAAGCCTAAGCCTAATCCTAAACCTAACCCTCACACTCACCCTCACCCTAACCCTAATCCTAACCCTAACCCTAACACTAAACCCTATCTTCAAAGTAACCCTCACCCTAACCCTAAAGCTAACCCTAACACTAACCCTAACCCTAACCCTCAACCTAACCCTCCCCCTCAACCTAACTCTAACCCTAAACCTCACCCTGACCCTATCCCTAATCCTAACCCTAACCCTAAACCTCACCCTAACCCTAACCCTAACGCTCACCATCAACCTCACCCAAACCTCACACTAACCCTAACCATAATCCTCAATCTAATCCTCACCCTAAAGCTAACCCTAACCCTTACCCTAACCCTAATCCTAAACTTCACCCTCACCCTAAACCTAATCCTAAACCTAACCCTAACCCTCACCCTAACCTTAACCCTCACCCTTAAGGGAACCCTAACACTCATCCTAACCCTCACCCTAACCCTAATCCTAAACCTCACCCTAACACTCACCCTCACCCTAGCACTCACCCTAACCCTAAACCTAAGCCTAATCCTCATGCTACCCATCACCCTAACCCTAACCTCACCCTAACCTTAACAATAGCGCTCAACCTAACCCTAATCCTCACGCTCACCATAACCCTAACCCTAACCCTAAACTCAACCCGAACCCTAACTCTCACACTATCCCTAACCCTAGCACTCAACCTAACCCTAACCCTCACCCTTACCCTCACCCTCAGCAAAACCCTAAGCCTAACCCTAACCCTTAACCTAACCCTCACACTCACCCTAACCCTTATCCTAATCCTAATCCTAACCCTAAGCCTAAGCATCAACCTGACCCTAACACTCACCCTAACCCTAACACTAACCCTAAACTTAACCCTCGACCTAACTCTCCCCCTAAGGCTAAGTCTAACCATAAACTTCAACCTAAACCTAACCCTAATCCTAACCCTAACCCTAAACCTCACCCTAACCCTAAACCTAACCCTCACCCTCACCCTTACTGTAACTCTAAACCTAACCCTAACATTAACACTATTCCTAACCCTAAACCTAAACTTAACCCTAACCCTAACCCTAATCCAAACACTCACCCTCAACCTAACCCTAACTCTCACACCCACCCTCACATTCAGCCTCAGCCTAAGCCTAAGCCTAACCCTAACCCTAACCCTCACACTCACCCTAACACTAAACCTAATCCTAACCCTAACCTTCACCCTCACCCTAACCCTCACCTTAACCTTAACCCTAACATTAACCCCAAACCTAACCCACACCCTCAGATTCACCCTAAACCTAACTCTAACCCTAAACGTCATCCTGACCCTCTCCCTAACCCTAACGCTAACCCTACACCTCACAGTAACCCTAAAACTCAAACTCACTCTCAGCCTAGCCCTCAACCTAACCCTAATCCTAACCATAAACCTCATCCTAAACCTCTCCATAATCCTAAGCCTAACCCTCACCCTAACCCTAACTATCTTACCATCAACCTGACCCTCAGCCTAACCCTAAGCCTAACCATAAACCTAACCCTAACACACACACTCACCCTCATCCTAACCCTAAGCCTAACCCTAAACCTAACCCTATCATTAATTCTAACCCTAACCTTATTCCTCCCCCTAACTGTAACCCTAACCCTAACCCTACCCCTCACAAAAACTCTAACCCTAACCCTCACCCTCAGCCTCAGCCTAAGCCTAAGCCTAAACCTAAACCTAACCCTCACACTCACCCTAAATCTAAACCTAATCCTAACCCTAACCCTAACCCTCACCCTCACCCTAACCCTCACCTTAACCCTAACCCTAACACTAACCCTAACCCTAACCCTCACCCTCAGCCTCACCCTAACCCTAACTCTAACCCTAAATCTCACCCTCACACTTACCCTGACCCTAATCCTATCCTTAAACCGGAACTTCACCCTAACCCTAAACCTAAACTTCACCCTCACCCTAGCCCTCCCCCTAACCTTAATCCTAACCCTAACCCTCATACTAACCCTCCCCCTAACTCTAACCCTAATCCTAACACTAATCCTAACCCTCACCCTCAAACTCAACCTCAGCCTAATCCTAACATTAACCCTAACCCTAACCCTCACCCTCACCCTCACCCTAACTCTAATCCTAACCCTAACCCTAACCCTCACACTCACCCTCACCTTAACACTAATCCTAATCCTAATCCTATCACGAACCCTCAGCCACACACTAAACCTCACCCTAACCCTTACCCTAACAGTAACCCTAACCTTAACCTAACCCTCACCATAAAACTAACTCTAAACCTAACCCTCACCCTCACCTTAACCCTGAACCTAATCCTAATCCTAAACCTCAACCTAAACCTAAACCTTATCCTAACACTTACCCTCACCCTAACACTAACACTAACCCTATCACTAACCCTCACACTAATGCTAACCATCACCCTAAACCTAAACCTCACCCTAACCCTAACCCTAAACCTCAACTTCACCTTAGCCCTCACCCTAAGCCTAACCTTCATCCTCACCCTAAACCTCACACTAACCCTAACACTAATCCTCAATTTAACCCTCACCCTAAATTCTAACCCGACCCTCACCCTTACCATAACCCTCAACCTCAGCCTAACCCTCACCTTTACTCTTATAGTCACCCTCATCCTAACCCTCACCCTAACCCTAACCCTCATCCTAACCCTCACCCTAACCGTAACCCTAACCATCACCCTAACCCTAACCCTCGCCCTCACCTTCAACCTCAGCATAACCCTAAGCCTAAGCCTAAACCTATCCCTAAACCTCACAGTCATTGTAGCCCTCACTCTAACTCTTATCCTAACCCTAAACCTCATCCTAACCCTAAACCTAACCATAAACTAAACCAGCACTCTAAACCTAATCCTCATCCCCACCCTCACACCTCAGCCTAAACCTAAGCCTAAGCCTAACCCTAACCCTAACCCTCACACTCACCCTCAACCTAACCCTAAACCTAACCCTAACCCTAACCCTAAACCTAAACCTCAACCTAACCCTCACCGTAAACCTAACCCTAAACCTAACCCTCACCCTGACCTTAGTCCTCACCCTAACCCTCAACCAAAACCTAACCCTCACCCTCACCCAAACCCGAACCTTAACCCTTACCCTAAGCCTACCCCTAACATTAACCCTAAACCTCACCCTAACCCTAACACTAACCCTCACAATCACCCTAGCCCTCAACCTAACCCTACTTGTAACCCTAAACCTCATCCTAACCCTCACCCTAAACCTAACCTTAACCCTCACCCTAAACCTAAACCTAATTCTCACCCTCAAACTAAACCTAACCCTAACCCTCACCATAACCCTAACCCTAAACCTCACCCTAACCCTAAACCTAACCCTCGCCCTCACCCTCGCCCTCATCCTAACCCTAATCCTAACCGTAACCCTCATGCTAACCCTCACACTAACCCTAACCCTAACTCTCACCCTAAAACAAGCCCTACTCCTAACCCTCAACCTATACCTAAACTTAACCCTAACCCTAAAACTCACCCTCATGATAGCCCTCACATTAAGCCTAATCCTAAACATAACCCCCATTATAACCATCACCCTAAACCTAACCCTAACCCTCACCCTAACCCTAACCCTCACCCTCACTCTCAGCCTAACCCTAAGCCTTACTCTAACCCTAACCCAAACCCGAACCCTCACACTCACCCTCACCCAAACCCTAATCCTAAAACGAACCCTATTCCTAACCCTAAACCTCACCCTAAAACTCAACCTAAACCTAAACCTAAAACTAATCCAAAACTAACCCTCACACTAACCCTCACCTTAAGTCAAACTCTAACCCTAAACCTCACCCCCACCCTAACCCTAACCCTCACCCTCACCATCTCCCTCAGCCTATCCCTAAGCCTAAACCTAACCCAAACCCAAACCCTCACACTCACTCTCACCCTAAACCTCAGCCTTACCCTAAGACTAAGCCTAAGCCTAAACCTAACCCTAACCCTCACCTTAACCATAAGCCTCACCCTAAACTTAACACTCACTCTAACCCTAACCCTAACCCTCACCCTCACCAACACCCTCACCCTAACCGTAACCCTCACCCTCACCCTAAATCAAACCCTAACCCTAACCCTCACCCAAACCCTAAGCCTAACTCTAAACCTAACCCTAACCCTCACACTCACCTTCAACATAAATTAATCCTAAACCTAACCCTATCCCTAACCCTAACCCTCACACTAACCCTCACCCTAGTGCTCACCCTAACACTAATCCTAAGCCTAAACCTCAACATAACCCTCACCCTAACCCAAAACCTCACCCTAACCCTAACTTTAAGCCTCACTTTCATGCTAGGCCTAGGCCTAAGCCTAAGGTTAAGCCTAACCCTAACACTCACCTAACCCTAACACGAACACTAACCTTAACTCTAACCCTAAACCTCACCCTCACCCTAACCCTAAACCTAAAACTAACTCTAAAACTCAACCTAACCCTAACCCTCACCCTCACCCTAGCCCTCAGCCTAACCCTAATCCTAACATTAATCTTCATCCTAAACCTCACCCTAACCCTAAACCTAACCCTCACCCTAACCCTAGCCCTAACCCTAACCCTAACCCTCAACCTAATCATAACCGTTACTCTCACCGTAACCCTAACCCTAACCCTCACCTTAAACCCAAATTTAACTGGAACCCTAACACTCACCCTAACCCTAACCCTAACCCTCAGCCTAATCCTAACCCTCACCCTCACCCTCACCCTAATAATAAATCTAACAATAACCCTAACCCAAACCCTTACAATCAGCCTCACCCTAACCATAACTCTAACCATAAAAATCACTTTCACCATAACCCTAATCCTAAACCTAACCCTAAACCTCACCCTAACCCTAACCTTAACCCTAAACCTCATCCTCAACCTAGCCCTCACCCTCACCCTAATCCTAACCCTAACCCTCAACCTAACCCTCACCCTAACCCTAAAACTCAACCTCACTGAAACCCTTACCCTACCCCTCATCCTAACCCTAAACTTAACCCAAACCCTAACTCTCACCCTAATGCTAACCCTAACCCTCACCCTAAACCTAACACTCACCCTCAGCCTCAGCCTCAGTCGAAGCCTAAGCCTAAGCCTAACCCTAACACTAACCCTCACACTCTCCCTAACCCTAACCCTAATCCTATTCCTAAACTTAACCCTAACGCTCACCGTCACCCTATCCCTCACCTTAACCCTAACCCTAACACTAACCCTAAACCTAAGCCTCACCCTCAGCCTCACCCTAACCCTAACTCTAACCCTAAATCTCATCCTCACCCTAACCCTATCCCTAAATGTCACCCTAAACCTAAGCATAAACCTCACCCTCAACCTAGACTTCCCCCTAACCCTAACCCTCATCCTAACCCTCCCCCTAACCCTAATATTAACTTTCACTCTAACACTAACCCTCACCCTAAGCCTCACCCTCAGCCTAAGCCTAAACCTAACCCTAAACCTCACACTCACCATAACCCTAACCCTAATCCTAATGCTGACACTAACCCTAACCCTCACCCTCACCCTAACCCTCAACTTAACAATAACCCTAACATTAACCCTAAACCTAACCCACACCCACAGCCTTACCCTAACCCTAACTCTAGCCCTAAACATCACCCTGACATTAACCCTAAGCTTCACCCTAACCCTAAACCTAAAACTCACCCTCACCCTAACAATAAAACTAACCCTGACCCTAAACCTCATCCTAACCCTCCCCCTAAAACTAACTCTAAATCTAAACCTCACCCTCACTCTAACCCCAACCCTAAACTTAAACCTCACCCTAAACCGCACCCTAACCCTAATCCTCACCCTCACCTTCACCCTCCACCTCAACTTCACTGTAACCCTAACCCTAACTATAACACAAACCCTAGCCCTAACACTAACCCTAACCCTAACCATATCCCTCACCCTCAACCTCACCCTCACCGCAATCTTAACCCTAACCATAACACTAACAATAACCCTAACCCTAAACCTAACCCTAATTCTCACCCCCACCCTCATCCTCAGCCTAACCCTAAGCCTAACCCTCACCGTATACCTAACCCTAAACCTAAACCTAACCCTAACACTAAACCTAACACTAATCCTAAGCTTCACCCTCACCCTAACACAAACCCTAACCCGAACCCTCACCCTAACCCTAAGCCTAAGCCTAAGGCTAACCCTAACCCTAACCTTCACACTCAATCTACCCTAACCCTAATCCTAAACCTAACCATATCCCTAAACATAACCCTCACCGTAACCCTCACAATAGCCCTCACCCTAACCCTAATCATAACCCTAAACCTCATCCGAAAACTCACCCTAACCCTAACCCTAACCCTCACCGTCATGCTCGGCCTAAGCCTAAGCCTTAGCCTAAGGCTAACATTACACCTGACCCTCACCCTAACCCTAACCTTAACACTAACCCTAAATCTAAACCTAAACCTCACTCTAACCATAACCCTAACTCTAACCCTAAACCTAAACCTAAACCTCATCCTAACCCTAAACCTAACCTTCACCCTCACCCTCACCTTAACCCTCACCCTAACCCTAACCCACACCCTAACACTTACCCTCACCCTAACACAAACCCTAACACTAACACTGACCCTCACACTAAGCTAGCCATCAAACTAACCCTAAACCTAAACCTAAACCTAACCTTCACCCTCACCCTATCCCTAACCCCCATCTTCCCCCTAAACCTCACCATAACCCTAACACTAATCCTCAATCTAACCCTCACCCTCACTCTACCCCGAACCCGAAACCTCACCCTAACCCTAACCCTGACCCTTACAGTAACCTTCAACCTCAGCCTAACCCTCACGTTGACCCTTACGGTCACCCCCACCCTAACCCTCACCCTAACCCTAACCCTCACCCTCATGCTCAGCCTATGCCTAAGCCTAAGCCCAAGCCTAACTGTAAACCTGACCCTCACCCTAACCCTAAACCTAACACTAACCATAACTCTAAACCTAAACCTCATACTCAAGCACACCCTCAGCATAAACCTAAGGCTAACCCTAACCCTAACACTAACCCTCACACTCACACTAACACTAACCCTAATCCTAATCCTAACCCTAACCCTAACCCTCACACTAACAATAACCCTCACCTTAACCCTAACCCTAACACTAACCCCAAACCTAACCCTAACCCTCACCCTCAGCCTCACCTTAACCCTAATTCTAAACCTAAACTTCACCCTCACCCTAATCCTACCGCTAAACCTAACCCTAACCTTAACCCTAACCCTAGCCCTCCCCCTAACTATCACCCTAACCCTAACCCTAAAACTAACCCTAACTCTAACCCTTACCCTAACAATAAACCTCACCCTAACCCTAAACCTAAGCCTCACCCTAACCCTAAACCTCACCCTCACCCTCAGCCTAAACTTAAGCCTAACCCTAAACCCAACCATAACCCTCACACTAACCCTAAACCTAAGCCTAATCCTAATCCTAACCCTCAACATAACCCTCACCCTAACCCTAAACCTAACCCTAATACTAACCCTAAACCTAACCCTAACCCTAACCCTAACACTAACCCTCACACTCACCCAAACCCTAAACCTAATACTAATACTAACCCTAACCCTAACCCTCACCCTCACTCTCACCCTCACCGTAACCCTAACCCTAACACTAACCCAAACCCTAACCCTAACCCTCACCCTCAGCCTCACCTTAATCCTAATTCTAACCCTAAACTTCACCCTCACCCTAACCCTACCGCTAAACCTAACCCTAACCTTAACCTTAACCCTAGCCCTCCCCCTAACTATCACCCTAACCCAAACACTAACATGAACCCTAACTCTAACACTTACCCTAACACTAAACCTCACCCTAACCCTAAACCTAAGCCTCACCCTAACCCTAAACCTCACCCTCACCCTCAGCCTAAACTTAAGCCTAACCATAAACCTAACCATAACCCTCACACTAACCCCTAACCTAAGCCTAATCCTAATCCTAACCCTCAACATAACCCTCACCCTAACCCTAAACCTAACCCTAATACTAACCCTAACCCTAACCCTAACCCTAACCCTAACACTAACCCTCACACTCACCCAAACCCTAAACCTAATATTAATACTAACCCTAACCCTAACCCTCACCCTCACTCTCACCCTCACCGTAACCCTAACCCTAACACTAACCCAAACCCTAACCCTAACCCTCACCCTCAGCCTCACCTTAATCCTAATTCTAACCCTAAACTTCACCCTCACCCTAACCCTACCGCTAAACCTAACCCTAACCTTAACCTTAACCCTAGCCCTCCCCCTAACTATCACCCTAACCCAAACACTAACATGAACCCTAACTCTAACACTTACCCTAACACTAAACCTCACCCTAACCCTAACCCTAAGCCTCACCCTAACCCTAAACCTCACCCTCACCCTCACTCTCAGCCTAACCTTAAGCCTAACCCTAAACCTAACCCTAACCCTCACACTAACCCTAAACCTAACCCTAATCCTAATCCTAACCCTAACCCTAACCCTAACCCTCACCCTAACCCTAAACCTATCCCTAACACTAACCCTAACCCTAACCCTCACCTTCAACCTCACCCTCAGCCTAACCCTAAGCCTAACCCTAATCCAAACCCTAACACACACACTCACCCTTACCCTAACTCTAATCCTAACCCTAACCCTAACCCTAACCCTCACGCTCATGCTCGGCCTAAGCCTAACCCTAAGCCTAAGCTTAAGCCTAACCCTAACCCTCACAGTAATGCTCACCCTAACCCTAACCCTAACACAAAAGTTAACTCTAACCATAAACCTCACTCTCACCCTAACCCTAACTCTAACCCTAACTCTAAACTCACCGTAACCCTAACCCTAACCCTAACCCTCTCCCTAACCCGAACCCTCACCCTCACCCTAGACATCAACCTAACCCTAATCCTAACCCTAACCCTAATCCTAACCCTAAACCTAAACCTAACCCTAACCATCACCCTTAACCTAATCCTCAAACCCACGCTCACCCTCAGCCTAACACTAAGCTTAAGCCTAATCCTAACCCTAAACCTCACACTCAGCCTCACCATAACCCTAATCCTAAATCCAAACCTAACACTAACCCTAAACCTCAACCTAACCCTCACCCTAACCCTAACACTAACCTTAAACCTAACCCTCCCCCTAACCCTCCCCTTAACACTAACTCTAACACTAAACCTCACCCTCCCCCTAACCCTCACCCTAAATCTAAACCTAACCCTCACCCTCACCCTAAAAATAACAATAACACAAACCCTCACCCTAAACCTAACCTTAAATTAAACCCTCACCCTAACCGTAACTCTAACCCTAACCCTAAACCTCACCCTAACCCTAACCCTAACCCTCACCGTCAGCCTCACCCTAACCATAAACTTAACCTTAACCATAACACTAACAATAACCCTAACCCTAACCCTAATCCTAAACCTGACGCTCACCCTAACCCTAACCCTAACACTCACCGTAACCCTAACCCTAACCCTCACCCTAACCCTGAAATTAACACAAACCCTAACTCTCACCCAAACGCTAACCCTAACTCGAATCCTAAACGTAACCCTCACCCTCAGGTTAACGCTAAGCCTAACCCTATCCCTAAGCCCAAACTAAGCATTCACCCTAACACTAACCCTAATACTAATCCTAACCCTAAACCTAACCCTCACCCTCCTCCTAACCCTCACCCTAACTCTAACCCTAACACTAACCCTAACCCTTACCCTAACCCTCACCCTAACACTTACCCTAATCCTAACTCTCACCCTTAGGGGAACACTCACCCTCAGCCTAACCCTCACCTTTATTCTTACCATCACACTCACCCTAACCCTCACCCTAACCCTAACCCTCATCCTAACACTCAGCCTAACCCTAAAGCTATCCATCACCCTAACCCAAAATCTCACCCTCACCCTCACTCTAAGCCTAACCCTAAGCCTAAGACTAAGCCTAACCCTAACCCTCACCCTCAACCTAGCCCTCTCCCTAAACCTAATCCTAACGCTAAGCCTCATCCTAACACTCACCCTAACTATCACCCAAAACCTATTCCTCACCTCCACCCTCACCCTCAGCCTAACCCTAAGACTAAGCTTAACCCTAACCATAACCCTCAACCTCAGGCTCACCCTCACCACAAACTAAACCCAAAACACAACATTAAAAATAACCCTAATTTTAACCCTAACCCTAAACCTAATCTTCACCCCCACCCTCATCCTCAGCCTAACCCTAACTCTAAACCTAATCCTAAACCTAACCCTAATCCTCAGCCTCACCCTCACCCTAACGCAAACCCTAACCCTAATCCTCACCAAAACCCTAAGCCTAAGCCTAAGCCTAACCCTAACTCTCACACTCACCCTCAACCTAACCCTAATCCTAAACCTAACCCTATCCCTAAACCTAACCCTCACCCTTACCCTCACCCTAGCTCTCACCCTAAAACTAATCCTAACCCTAAAACTCATCCTAACACTCACCCTTACCCTAACCCTAACCCTCACCCTAACCCTAACCCTAATCCTCACCCTCATGCTTGGCGTAAGCCTAAGCCTAAGACAAAGCCTAACCCTAACCCTAACCCTCATCCTAACCCTAACCCTAAAACTAACCCTAATTCCAAACCAAAACCTCACCCTCACCCTAACCCTAACTCTAAGCCTAACCCTAAACCTAAACCTCATCCTAACCCCAACCCTAACCCTCACCCTTACGCTCACCGTAACCATAACCCTAACCCTAATGGTAACAATAACCCTAATCCTAACCCTAAACCTCACCCTAACCATAACCCTCACCGTAACCCTATCACTCACACTAACCCTAACCTTCACCCTCACCCTCACCCTAACCCTAACCCTTAACGTCCCCCTCACCCAAAACCAAAGCCTAACCTTAACCCTCAACCCTAACCCTAAGCCTAAGCCTAACCCTAACCCTAACACTAACCCTCACACTGACCCTCAACCTACACCTAATCCTAAACCTAACCCTAACCCTCACAGTAACGCTCACACTAGCACTCACCCTAACTCTAATCCTAAACCTAAACCTCATCCTAACCCTCACCCTAACCCTTACACTAACCCTAACCCTAACCCTCACCCTCATCCTCGGCCTAAGCCTAAACCTAAGCCTAAGCTTAAGCCTAACCCTAACCCTCACACTAATTCTCACCCTAAACCTAATCCTAAAACTAACCCTAACTCCAACCCTAAACCTCACCCTCACACTAACCCTAACTCTAACCCTAACCCTAAACCTAAACCTCATCCTAACCCCAAAACTAACCCTCACCCTTACCCTCACCGTAAACATAACCCTAACCCTAACCGTAACAATAACTCTAACCCTAACCCTAAAACTCACCCTAACCATAACCCACACCCTAACACTAACCCTCACCCTAACACTAACCCTCACACTAACCCTAACCATCACACTAACCCTAACCCTTACCCTAATCCTAAACCTCACCCTTACCCTAAACCTAACCCTAAACCTCACCCTCACCCTAGCCCTCACCCTAACCCTAATTCTAACACTCACCCTCACCCTAACCCTAATCCTCATCCTCAAGCTAAACCTCACACTAACCCTAACCCTAATCCTCAATCTAACCCTCACCCTAACCGTAACCCAAACCCTTACCCTAAGCCTAACCCTAACCCTAACCCTCACACTTATCTTAAACCTCACCTTCAGCCTAACCCTCAACTTTACACTTACTATAACCCTCACCCTAAACCTCACCCTAAACCTAACCCTCATCCTACCCCTCAACCTAACCCTAATCCTAACCATCACCCTAACCCTAATCCTCACCCCCATCCTCACCCTCAGCCTAAGCCTAACCAGAACCCTAACCCTCACACTCACCCTGACCCTAACCTTAATACTAACTCTAACCCTAACCCTAACAATAAACCTCAACTTAACCCTCACCCTAACCCTAACCCTAACACTAACCCTAAACCTGCCTTCAAACCAATCCTCCCCCTAACCCTAACTCTAAACCTGAATCTCACCCTCACCCTCACTGTAACTCTAACCCTAACCCTACCCCTACCCCTAATCCTAGCCCTCAACCTCACCCTAACCCTAGTCCTAACCCCAACCCTCACCCTATCCCTAACCCACACCCTCACCGTAATCCTAACCCTCATCCTAACCCTCACCCTAACCCTAACTAATCCTAAACATCAACTTAACAATAACCCTAATGCCCACCCTCACCCTAGCCCTCACCCTAACCCTATTCCCAACCCTAATCCTCATTAGAACCCTCTCCCTAACCCTAACCCTAACCCTAACCCTCAACCTAATGCTAACCCTCAGCCTCACCAAAACCCTTATGCTAACCCTCACCCTAACCCTAAACTTAACCATAAACCTAACCCTCATCGTAACCCTAAACCACACCCTCAGCCTCACCCTCACCCTAACCCTAACGCTAAAGCTAACTCTCCCCCTAACTCTCACCATAAACCTAACCCTAACACGAACCCTAACACTAACCCTCAACGTAACCCTCACCCTAAAACTAACTCTAAACCAAAACCTCACCCTCACCCTAAACTTAACTCTAAGCCTAACCCAAACCCTAAACCTCACCCTAACCCAAACCCTAACACCAACCCTCAACCTAACCC